>NC_080170.1:106469319-106622685 GCF_950295315.1 Erinaceus europaeus
GGAAAGTTATGTGGTCTGGGAGGTGGCACAGTGAATAAAGCATTGGACTCTTAAACAGGAGGTCTGAGTTCAATCCCTGGAAGCACAAGTACTAGAGTGATGTCTGATTCTTTCTCTCTGTCCTTCTAGCTTTCTCATTAATAAATAAATAAAATCTTAATAAAAACAAAGAAACTTATACTTTATGCATATGTATCAAGGGCTTAATATGATCTTGGAGGGGATACTTATGACAAATATGCTACAGACAGATTCTGAATAAAAGAAAGGAGGCAGAGAACATTTTAACAGGCATACAATATTCACTTACATATAATAAATCAATATTTGTTAGTCAATTTGTCACTCCCATTGTTTTGTTTTACTGGACTCAAGATTTTTAAAGGATGTTTGGTGAAAGGATTAAAATATACACAAATAAATTTAATATAAATTTTGACTTT
Source organism: Erinaceus europaeus (assembly GCF_950295315.1). Taxonomy (NCBI): domain Eukaryota; kingdom Metazoa; phylum Chordata; class Mammalia; order Eulipotyphla; family Erinaceidae; genus Erinaceus; species Erinaceus europaeus. Next base: position 106,469,763 of record NC_080170.1, read on the forward strand.
ATTTACTTATTTATTTTGAAAGGAGAGAAATTGAGGGAAAGGGATGGAAACAGAGACTGGGACAGATATATACTTGCAGCACCGCTTCACAGATAATAAAGCTTCCCCTGTCAAGTAGGTACTGGGAAATTGAAACTATCTTTGCTCATTGTATACTTTCAGGGTACATCACTATGCCCCCCATCTTTATTATTTTAAGTTTTTATTTTATTTTAATTTATTTAAGTTCTGTTAACAGAGTTGAGTTTCTTTCTGATATCCAGGAAATTTGTTTGTAATACCTTATGCTATCAATTCAAATACTTCTGTTTTGTTCCCTTACAGTTTTTTGTTGGTTTTCCTTTCTTTTTATTTCTTGCAAGGATGCTTTTCTTTATCTCACTGAACTTAAATTATAATAACTGTATTTAAAATTCTTGTCTGAAAATTACAACATCTGCTTCTCTTCAGGCTAACATCTGCTGATTTTTTTTTCCCTTCAAAATGGATCATTGCTTCTTGGCTCTTTGTATATGAAGTGATTTTGGTTTGGATTTAGGACATTGTGTATGTTATGTTTTGTAGATTCTAAATTTTATTATATTGCTTTAAGTTTTGTGATGCTTTTGTGATGCTTTTTCTCCTAAAGGAGAAAATTCAACTCAAATTAAAGACTATACATCACAGTGGCATTAGCTTAAATTGCAGTTAAGTTCTTTAAATATGAACTCCTAATTGCTTTCATCTTCGATTGTACCAATATTTCAAGTGTCAGTGACTTAGGTTTTAGGAATCTTCTCTGGGTTTTTCCTTTCTAGAAACTTTTGACTTTGGGGGTTTCATGCCATGATTGCTTTTTCAAAAAAAGAAAGTGAGATTCTCTTTCAGTCAGAATTATAGTTGTTTTCTATGTGGGTTAGCTAAATAGGAGTATATTCAATCCCTGATTATCTCAATCTCCCTGCAAATGATGTTTACTTTCATTCCACCTTCAATGCCCTTAGGTTGTTATTTCTATAAACAATTGCTCTTTCTTATGAGAAGATTGATATAGTAGGAGTTTTACTCCTTTGTGTTGAAAGAAGAAGCTTGTATTTAACATAGAGTAATATATATATATTTTTTAAATTTTCAGTGTCCATACATTTACTGAGATGTGTAAAATGGTATAGTTCTTATGCAAAAGACTTGGATGCCTGAGGTTCAGAGATCCAAGGTTCAATCCCCAGCACCACCATAAATCAAAGCTAAGTAGTGTTTAGTGCTCTGAGTTACCTCTCTCTCTCTCTCTCCTATGTGTCTCTCACTAATATAAAATAAGTAAAGTTAAAGTAATAAGAATTGCTATTTTTATATTTAGCCATAAATTTAGCATAAGCACTATACCATTTCCACATCCCCCAAATTACAATTCTTTTCTAATTTTCTTAATAGAAAAGGTTATGGCAGAAACCAGCCTCATTTTACACATCTCAGTAAATGTATGGACACTGAAAATTTAAAAAAAAATTTCATTCATTTCCCAAGTGCTTAAATAAGTTTAATATGTTATGGACAAGACTGTTAACTACAAAGATAAAGTTATCTTCTAAAGATATCATCTAAAGCCATCAGGCTACAGAGATCAACACAAGTATTCAGCACATTTTTTTTTTCCTTAAAAAAAAATTGTTGATTTTTCAAGTTGTTGCTGAGAGGCTAAAACTCAAGTAGCATTTTTGATAATCTAATGGTATTAATTGAGGAATAAAAAAAAAAGAAAGAAACACCAAAACGTCCAAGTAGGCAGGTCTCTGGGAATCACCCTTGGCATGCTTATCTTACAGGGAAACTTCCTTGAATAAATACAAATGAAATGACAATGCTGAGAAAGAAGCATTAATTTACTTGGAGAGAAAATTACAGACAATAGGTTAAGATTGATGCTAAAATGTGAAGATGAACTTTGTTTTTTCCATAGAAGTAGTGGGGATGGTTATTTCCAAATAGGGGGCATAATCACAAACTAGTATTTTTTTTCTTTCCAAGAAAGTTTCCTTTATTTTCAATATAGAGCAGGAGAAATATACAAGGGAGAAACAGAGAAGTGTCAAGAGGTTCTAGCCTTTTCTCAGAGGAAATAATTATTCTTAATTTTTTTCCCTCAGTTAATCTACACTCTTTCAGAAACAAAGTTATTCTGAGTGTTATTTTTTTCTGTATGTGATATACATAGCTATCCAGTGTATAATACTAGAGGAGAAAAAGAGAGCGAGAGAGAGAGAGAAAAAATAAACCTTTTAAGAAACATTTTATTTCTACTATCATTCTTCAAAATGATCTGACTTCCCTGGTAAGTATTAAGCAGGAAAAACAACTCATAGCTGGCTTTTAAAAAGTAAGCCTTTATGGTTGGGGGTAGATATCATAACTGTCATGCAAAGAGACTCTTATGCTTGAGGTTTCAAAAATAAATCTTTATGCTGTTGGGGGATATATATATATATATATCTCCAGGATTATTTACGCTACCTGTGTTATTGTTGGGACTCTGTGTCTGCATGAAGAGCCCACCACTCCCAGTGGCCTCCCCCTCTTTACCTTCTTTCTTTTTGATAAGAGATAGATAAGACCATATCCAAAGGCATCTGCTTCTCATTGTCTTTTAAAGTTTTTTTCTTTCTTAAACTTCCACTTTAAATTAATTATTTCACTCCCTAAAGGTAAAAGCAAGTGAGGCAAAAGGGCCATGTTTCTGTTACGGTGATCAGCCCCACAGAATCAATTTTTAATTTTCAAAATGTCTAGTTGGAAAGGCAAGAGAGGCATGTGATTTACAAATTACAGCTAAAATGATTAGTTTAAGAAAATAAAATATATACCCAGTTCATACATTTCTTCTAAAACTAGTCCAGCACACTTTTCTTTTTCCTTTAAGGAAGTTGTTGATTTAGAAGTAATTTGAATCCTCTTTGAATTTACCTATATCTACACGTCTTTCTGCTGCTACTAGTACCCTCTACTAGGAAGGCTGAATCCTTTCATAAAGATCAGCTGCATGTCATGATTCTTAAGTCAGAAGCTAATGTTCACTCAAATTTCAAGTTTCCAGAAATTACAAGATATGTCATTAAAAATGATTTTTAAAAATGCAGAAACACTCATATCCACCAAGCACAAATGTATGTCTGCATAGTGTAGAGTAAAGGGCTATGACTTTGGGGGGGGACGGGGGTTTCAACTCATTTTATTAATATGTTCTAATACATTGCTGCTGCCCTTTTAGTTGCTTCTCAGAAGACATAAACAGCAAATCCCTAGTTAAAATCAATGAAAAGATGTAATTTCCTTCATTAACTCTGTTGGGGAAAAATCAGTCTGAGAAGTAATAACAGAGTAATCAGTCTGATCAGAGCTCCTTTGGGTAGGTTTTCCTCTATGATAAAGAAAAGCCCCCTGCTTTAATAGGCTAGCATCAAGCAACCTGCCCTGAATGCTAATGTGTAGGCTCTTGTTTTGTAAAGCTGGTGCAGTTAGCAGATAATAAATTTACAGATTAAAAGCAACATGCTTAGCATGACAGAACAGAAAATTAGTCAAAGGCTAATAATATTTGCTATCTTCCATGGCAATCCAAAGTGGTAGCAACTACTTGAAGAGATACATTCTTTTTTTTAATATTTATTTATTCCCTTTTGTTGCCCTTCTTGTTGTAGTTATTATTGTTGTTGTTATTGATGTTGTTGTTGGATAGGACAGAGAGAAATTGAGAAAGGAGGGGAAGACAGAGAGGGGGAGAGAAAGATAGACACCTGCAGATCTGCTTCACCGCTTGTGAAGGTACACCCCTGTAGGTGGGGAGCCAGGGGCTTGAACCAGGATCCTTAGACCGGTCCTTGCTCTTTGAACCACCTGCGCTTAACCTGCTGTGCTACCGTCCAACTCCCAAGAAATACATTCTTATATGAGGTTAGTAGATTTTTGCTCTTTGTTCTTGTTGTTTGTTTGTTTTGTTTAAAACACAACTGCTCTCAAGTATTTGCCATCAGAATGTAGACTGGACAAGCATTATTAATTCATTAAGTGAATGAATGCATTAGTAACATTTAAATTCATGCCTGGGATAGAGCAAGGATTTCTCTTGTCTTTTTGTTTTCCTCCAAAAAATTATATTCAAAAGTTATATTCATGCTACTACTTAATCTCTTGAATTGGATGTGTTAGAATCTCAATTTTTATAGTATTAGCCCGACTTCTTGATTTTCAACCTCCAAACTCATGTCTTCCTATCTTTTTCCCACCATTAATAATAATGTTCTAGGGAAGGAGAGGGAGGGAAGGGCTGCAGAGAATCTTAGAGTCCTGGTGCATAATGATATCAAAGGACCTAGGTTGTGGGTAAGAATGTTCTGTAGAGAATTTTCACAAGGAAATAAGAATTTGTATCTATGTGTCAATGACTGCACTATAAATCAACACTACCTCCAATGAAAATGATAAAAAGAATATTGATGTTCAAGAGTTAAAGAGAGAGCTCCACTGGTAGGACACATGCCCAGGTTTTAGCTCCACTACTATATGGGAGATAGCTTGGTATCTGGGGAGGCACTTGTGCTACAATGTCTCTTCCTCTCTGTCTATTTGTATATTTGGATGAAAAGGAAGTTGTGCATATTCAAGGACTCGGTACTGTGAAAGAAAGAGAAAATGATATTTATGGCAAAAACTAGAGATATTTTATAATTCTTTTTCCCCCTCTCAATTGTTACCTTTAGCAAACCAGTATAATTTCTGGCATTATTCCAATAATCTATCCAAATTTGATCATCATTTATTATTTTGACTGCTGGCATCTTAGTCCAAGTATACTAGCCCTGACCCCTATAATATAATTCCTACTTTCACTTTTATGATACTAAATTGCATGTTACCTATACACAGTAGTTAGAATGATTTATTTAAAACATACATGAGGAAAAAAAATCAACCATATCAGGGCCTATAAAATAGTTGACTTGGACAGTGAGTTGGTCTGTCACGTGTGCAACTCGGAGTTGAGCCTGGCCCCTCTTCATTGAAGCAAGCTTTGATTTCAGTCTCTATCTCTCAATTTATCTCTCCCTCCCTCTTCCTCTTTCTATCCTTCTCTCCTTCTCCCTTCCTCCCTCTCTGAAAAAGTCAGTATGAAGAGGTGAAATCCCAAAGCTGCAACCCCCACCACCAAGGGGGGGGGGGCACATATGAGATCTTGTTGCTTCATTATAATTTCACTGTTCTAAGTACACAATTCAAGATTTATCATGATCTGAAGACTACATAGTCAGACAATTGCCAATTGATGCTCTCTGCTTCGACTTCTCTTCTTTCATTTGATTTCAGTTAACACTGGACATATTAGTACTCACTGAAGACATACTCAGGGTTTTACATTTTCTGTTTCCTCATTCCAGGATGTCTTTGCCTTACATCTTGATACAGATTTCAGGCTCTCTTTATGTACAGATCTGCCCCAATATCTCAATGTATAGTGTCCCTTAATGATTCTGTCTAAAGTAGCTGGTAATAGGTCAAAGAGTTGATTTGGATGAGAGTACTACAAAGTTTTATACTTGACAAGTTTATTGAGAAAAAAAAAAAGAAAAAGAAAAACCGAAGATTTTAGCATCTCTATTTTTTCATCAACTGAACAGAAAAATTAAACACGATTATAGCGTGTGGCAAAATTCTAAGGACATATTGTCATGAAATTGTTTTATTAATTGCATAGTGCAGCAAAGATGTAAAATTGTGCTTTTTGAGTGATTGTAGATAATTGGGAGCAATTAATTCTTAAAAGAGTGGATAATTCTTATATAGTAAAGCCACACAGTCATCTACGTTGTTACAATGTTTTAATATACAATTTCACAAATGATTTAACAATGCTCCTCAAAGTGGTTATATGTCAATAAATTATATGAAACTATTATAATAATTTCTGCTTGATAAAGCAGATACCCTAAGCCCTTCCTCACATTAAGTCTATAACCACTAAATTTGATACTTATTCCAATTTATTTATAACTATATAACCACATATGTAGTATTTTAGTATTTTAAGTATAACAGCAGACAACACATCTAAATTCCAAAGGTGAAACACAAGCCTAAGTATTTTATATAGTTATGATTCACATTAATTATCCAATAACTTCTAGTATGTTCATACAGATACTAAACATGCCTGCCTACAGATTCTTTGTTTTATACTATTACAATTATAAAAGCAAAGTAAATGCATAGTAGTCTTGAAAGAGTTAATACTACCCTAAGTCTCTGAACTTTCCATCACAAATGAGAGGTTTTCATAGACCATAAAATTAACTTCCTCCATTGTAAATTGCCCAGCTGCACGACAAGACAACCTACACATCTTTGTTAATTGGATGAAGCAAGCTTGCTATGGTTTTCTTTCTTCTTCACTAACGACACAAGCTGTGTGAAAATTCCCAAGGTAAAGCACTCCTTGACAAGATTTAAACCTGACAAGCTATCAGAACAGTACAGGGTCAAGGTTCCAATGAATGAATATAAATGAATATTGATATCCGAAACACAATTTGCTATCAGGAGACTTCTCCATGCCATAGATCCTTGAGCTATATGTTAGGAAACACACACACACACACACACACATATATATATATATATGTATTTATATACATATATATATATATATGTGTGTGTGTGTGTGTGTGTATATTCATCCTAAACATGAAATATATTAAGGAGGCTGCTTATAAAATTCTGTAATTGTTGAATTAAATTCTACAATTATCCAAGAAGCATAATTCTCTAAGTAAATGGTTCCATAATTTACTTTGTAAAAATGAAATTTGTCCTCAAGATTTAACATATTATTATCAGAAATATTAATGCACCACATAAACATATCAGTTTTAATATTTTTGCTCTGCATTAAATACCGAGGAAGACATAGATATAGGTAATGTCTTTATGTCCTATAAAGGTTATAGACTTAGAAGAGTGAAAATATATTTATTCAGATTACCATAGGGTAAAGATAAAGGCATCTGAATCAAGTTTGGAGAAAATGGAAGAAAGCTTACTCATCATAGATTCTGTGTTTTAGAGCTGGTTAAAGATTGTTTAGACTACTCTTATCTCTGATAGGAGAAAATGAGAATCCTGAATGGAAAAATTAATCTATTCCAGTTTATACAACAAATTAATGCTAGACTCAGAAGGAAAATAAGTTCTCTAAGTTTCCTGTCTTTTGACACAGGAGTGGGTGTTCACAATGGTTAATAATAGTCTAATGACCCAGGAGAACTGAACACCTGGATATATTTTCTATCAGGTGACCAACTAGTTGCTACATTCATTATTTAGAATCTTAGCTTCTCATACATCCAACTTCAACTGTTCAGTGGAAATTGTTTAGGGAAATAGGGCATACATAATAAAAAAATCTAGCTTTTAACAATCTGAAGAGGGGGGAGTATGAGAGAGAGAGAAAGAAGGAGAAAGAGAGAGAGAGAGAAAATGAGAGAGAGAGACAGAGAGGGAGAGAGAGAGAGAAAGAGAGAGACAGACAGAGAGATTTAATTCTAAATTGTGATATAGCTCAGGACTTTGCCTCTTCCCAATTACATCTGCAACCTTTAACACCAGGTCTCAAACTCCTGGCACTGTGACACTTAACCACAATCTACTGAATCATCTTCTTTTTCTTTTTTTTTTAATATTTATTTATTTATTTATTCCCTTTTGTTGCCCTTATTATTTTATTGTTGTGGTTATTATTATTGTTGTTGTCGTTGTTGGATAGGACAGAGAGAATTGGAGAAAGGAGGGGAAGACAGAGAGGGGGAGAGAAAGATAGACACCTTCATACCTACTTCACCATCTGTGAAGCGACTCCCCTTGCAGGTGGGGAGCCAGGGCTCAAACTAGGATCCTTACTCTGGTCCTTGCGCTTTACACCACCTGTGTTTAACCACTGCGCTACAGCCTGACTCCCTCATCTTCTTTTTCTTACCCAGGTTCTGCAGATAATTTAACTGAATACCCACTAAGATACTCCGCTTGTACCTCAAACAAAAACTATACACATATTTAAAACCAATTTCATTACATCTCTTGTCTCAACATGTTTCTCTTATTCTATTTCTCTCAATGTAATTAGAAATGCAAAAATTCCAAAATAACTTGTAAATTATGCTTCTTTATTAATAATTCATTTTATATCCTTGCACTGTCCTATGTGAAAACTTTCCTGGCTCTATTTTCTTCTAACCTCTATCACTTCCTCAGTTTATCAAGTGGTTAAAATCCCTGAAGGTTAATCTCTTCCATTACAAAATAGGGTTGGTAATTTCACTTACTCTAATGAGATAGTTATGTTGGGGTTATGGTAGTATTACATAATTTTTTTCTGCTTACTTATTTTCATTTCACTTACTTCATTTTGTATACAGAATATGTAAAGACTTTAATAACAAAACAACTCACAAAAATTAAAGCAAATATGTATCAATGAATGTTTTATCAGATTATTTTTATGGATAGTTTCCATGTAAAATATATGTGCCCATTGCTTTGAACTCAAACATCAGTCTCTGGTTGTATAACAAAATAGATTTTTTTTTTTTTAACCAAAGCACTTCTCAGCTCTGGCATGCAGTGGTGTAGGGGCCTTGAACCTAGGACTTTGGAGCCTCAGGCATGAGAGTGTTTGCGTAGCCATTATGCTATCTACTCTCCATCCCAAAGTAGATCTCTCCATTCATAGTAGAAAATAAAAATGTTTTACAAAATTCGCTTAATTCACTTCCCATTTCCCCTGGGCACACAGCTAAACGGCTCCATTTTTAAATTTCACTGGAAGTCAGGTATGAACATGAGATCATTCCCTAGCCAATAAGTGAGCATATAATTTGCCTCTGCTTCATTTCATCTCAGTCATTATACAATGCGGAGTCTACATATGCAGTAACAGCAAACTAATACTATTAAATATTGTTGTTTTGAGAATTAACTGCTTATAGTAATCAGAATAAGTTTACTATGTGGTCAACAGAATCCAAGTCCACAATGAAGTAACACTCTTCCCACAAGCTCCTTGCCAATATTTCTGATCCTTACACAGCTCATCCTATGTGTAAGTCAGTCATCCAGATTGCTTTCATCTTGTGACTCCACCTTTTTAACACTTCTGCATGAACTTCTGCATGGTCACAGAGAGCGATACTAGATTGTCAAGGGAACATTTCATTTTTGTCAGTTCAAGAATCACTCACAGTTAAACCTTTTTTTTTTTTATTCATTAAATTGGAACTAGTTTCATGCCTCTAGGAAACAAAGGGCTTTGAAAAGGATGTTCAAGGCGAGAATAGCTGAATATAAGTGAGTGCCAGTTGCAACTATCACAAACTGCTATTTGCTATAAATACTAGCAGAAAAAAGACATACACATGCAAGCATAATCACAGACTGTCAAATGAATGAGGGACTATTTTTATGTAATATATTTTATGGATTAAAATGTGTGTCATTTATTTTAACTGTCCTACTTTTTTAATATATCATCCACTGGTAGACTTCTAACCTATTTCCACATGTCTCCTATAGCAAACAATATTGCAGTGAGAATTTTTGAGTAATTATAAGAAATAATATTTATGAGATAAATACCTAGAAGCAAATTTATTATGATACATTTGCAATTTTTATTTTGATACTTACATATAAACTCATATGTAACTTTTCCTAATTAATTTATATCAATATTTATGTTTACCAAAACTTTCTAGCCACAGTAGTTTTCATTTAATCTTGCAAACAAAATATTAGCAAAATCAGGTGAGGAAAGTACCACATGTCATCGGAATACTAGTTTATCTTATGTCTATAACTAATTATACTTCCCTTATTTTATTTCCATGATTCAGAATTATCAGAAATTTGACACATAAATATGTGCTCACATTTTATCATTTTGTTAGAATTTACTTTTAGCAGTAGAATCATTGAATCCACAAGTGTGAAATATCTTAAAGTTCTTAACACATCAAAATAGCTTTCCAAAATGATTTTTTACCAATTTACACTTCCAGCACAGTTATATGAAGGACCATCTTATCGTACCTTCATCATATTGGATCTTACTGTATTTTAACCTTTGAGAACTTATAAGCTATGTAAGCTCAGTACTGGAAATTGATAACACCACCTCTAAAATATCTAATTAATCAGAGACTAACATAGCAGATCGCATTATACAAATACTCTAGATGTGTCTTCTGATCTAGTACCCTTTTTATATTTAATTTTTATTTGTGATTAATAGTAGGTTACAAGTTTGTAAGATTACAGAGTATAGTTCCACACCACATCCACCACCAAAGTTCTATATCCCGCCCTTCCACCTGCCAAAGATAACCAGGGTAGTTCCCACAAGTCTAAGAAACAGTTTACCTGATTCTCTCTCTGTGTGTATGTGTATTTTTTTCTTTTGAGTTCACGTGTATCAGATCTCTCAATTCCACATATGAGTGGAACTGTTGAGTAGTTGTCTTTCATCTCTATTTATTTCACTAAGCATAATCACCCCCAGTTCCATCCATTCTGTCCCAAAGGAGAAAATATCACTTTTTTGTTTGCAGAGTAATATTCCATAGAGTATATATCCCATAAATTTTTAGCTAGTCATATGTTGATGGGCATTTAGGCCGCTTTCACACTTTGCCTACTATGAATAATACAGCTATGAACATAGAGGTGCATATGTCTCTTTGACACAGAGCCACAGTGATAGTCCTATGACAATGATAGTAAAATAGAACACGTAAATAAAGCTGTTCTGTTCATATTGTGAAACCTGTGCAAGACTCCCTAATGTTCACTTCATTGGATGTAAAATATAGGACAAAAAATGACTTCACAATATATGATATAACGTACATACAGGCACACACATACATGGTATGTACATATTTTTACCCCATAAATTGTAACAAAATGCAGTTTTGTAAGTGAGTCATATTATTTATCTCTTAATCAACTATTTTTGGATATGAAGTCTGAATCAGGGGCCAGGTGGTGACACACCTGATTGAGCACACACATTTCAGGGCACAAGGACCCAGGTTCAAGCCCTTGGCTCCCACCTGCAGGGAAAAAGCTTCACAAGTGGTGAAGCAAGACTACAGGTATCTCTCTATTTCTTTCCCTTTGTAGCTCCCTCAATCTCTCTCTATCTCTATCCAATAACAAATTAATTTTTAAAAGAAAGTCTTAATCTAGTATGAGCAGTGGCATTAAAATTCAGTTCCCTCATCCCCGCATATATTTGGTGACCAGGGTCTTAAACACAGGTCTCTGAATATGGTTGACAAGTACACTCTCCCAAGTGAACCACTATGCAGCCCTAGCTAATCTATTTTGATTAATAGATACTTTGATTTTCCATTTCTTTTCCTCTCTCTATATGATTCATTTTTATTGTAAGAACCATCATGACAGTTTTAAAAATTAGGCATATTTAGTAGTGAGTTGGGCTGGGACAGATTGACATTGACATTTTCAAAACAGACATTTAAATAAAATAGGGAGAGATGGCTAAGTAAATAAAAATAACACCAAGTATGAAGAAAACGGAATAATGGTCTGACCAACGGCTGAATATGAAGAAGGGTCTACACAGTCTAGCATCTGACTGGCACAAAAGTAAAATTAAAACACTGAAATCTCCCTTTGACTTCTAACATTATTTTAATCTCATTATTTTAAGCTGTTAGGGTATAACTTTAGTTTTAGAGATTATCTACTGTTCATGGATCCCCAAGTGGCTCATCAAACTCCTGAATGAGATTTTAAAAAAAAAAAGGCATTTATGCAGAGTGGCTCAATTGAAGTTTCTTCGCTCAAATGTAAATCAGTGGTTAGAGAAATAGAACCCACCAAAGATGACCCATGTGTTCAGTAAACACCTATTGAAAGCTTCATCTCCTAAGTCACAAGTAGCTGTTTCTGTTTGTTTGTTTACATAACATCAGAAAGTATCCAACCTTCTTTTAACTAAAAAAAAATGTGTCAGAATACTCAGGCTTCTTGACAATAATTCAGTGTGGGTTTAGTGTCAATGAGATCTCAGAAAGATTCTAAATTTTTTAAGCTCTTAAAGCTTAAAAAAAAATAGACATCTAAATAAAATAGGGAGAGGTGGCTAAGTAAATAAAAATAACACCAAGTATAAAGAAAACAGAATAATAGTCTAACCAATGGCTGAATATGAAGAAGACTCTACACAATCTAGCATCTGACTGGAACAAAAGTAAAATTAAAACACTGAATAAAATAACTTAAGCTATTTTAACCCAGAGTGGTTTCTCTCAGTACACCTGATCTTTAAACAATCTTAAATAGTTTTCCTAGATGGTGGGTTACTGTTTAAACTTTCAGTGGTAACAACAATTTTCCTCATTTGACCTATACCCACAGCTCTACCTGTCTAACTAACCACCAGCAAAACCAGACCTGCACAGTGGTAATAAACTATGAATAGTCCAAAAGTCTGGTTTCAGTGTCAGTGTGGTTCTTTCTAGCACAGAAGCCTCACATGGTGCTTAACATATTTTAAGAAAATGCAGAATATTAAATATTTCTTAACATTCCCAGTGCATTTGATAACCCAATCCAATATTATGCTTTCCTTGTGATTTACAAATATCTAGCTTTTTGAAATTAGAGAAAGCAAAGAAGAAACCTGTAGTTTGCTTCTAAGGAAAGCTGACCAACAAACAAGGTTATTATTAGCATTCCTTTCCAATACAGAACTTCTCAAACACGGTTTAATATACACTGCTCCCCAAATAAGACAAGACTTTCAAAAAATTCAAATATCCATAATGTTTTCTCATTAGTTTTTTTTTCACTTTGCCAAAATTTTAATTACTTCTTAGGAATTCCTATAAATTAGCATATAAATAATTTTAAAGAATGTATTTGTATCTTAGATATCACAATTCATTATTTATTTGTTTGTTTAAATGTTATTTCTGATCACAATAGTAAAACATGAGAACAGTAACTTTTTTTTCCATTTTAATTGGGAGAGGGTTAATGACTTACCCCATGATTGCTGACATATGGGTACAAAAGGGAAGGAGGTGTCTGATCTTTCAGCTCAGAGAGTAATGTCTCAAACACCTGTCCTTGCTGAGGTCAATTATTCTGACACTCATCCTGCCAAGCTGATGTAATCCACATCGCGCCTCGATTGAATTTGTCTAGACTCCTTTGATCACAATTGCTATCTAGCTTGATGCTTTTATTCATAACTAAGAAAAGCAAATTGGATTCTGTCTTTGGCTTTCTTTCAAAATGACATATTTTTAATTCAAAGCCAACCCCTCTAAAGTTTAAGCACTTAAAGTACATTCTTGTATTTATGTTACATATTTTTAAAAACCATTTTTTAAACAGGTAATACTTTAAAAAATATATTTATTTATTTATTTATTTCGTTTTGTTGTCCTTGTTGTTGTATTGTTGTAGTTATTATTGATGTTGTCACTGTTGGATAAGACAGAGAGAAATGGAGAGAGGAAAGGAAGACAGATGGGGGAGAGAAAGACAGACACCTGCAGACCTGCTCTTCACCTCCTGTGAAGCGACTCCCCAGCAGGTGGGGAGCCGGGGGCTCGAACCGGGATCCTATGCCAGTCCTTGTGCTTCGCACCACATGCACTTAACCCGCTGCACTACCACCTGACTCCTGAGGTAATACGTTTTTATCCAGCAGTCTTATTACCTGCATATTACCAAGCTAGAAGATGTTATTCATTGTCTTATAAAGCAAGACAGTGCAAAGTCAGGACAGCTAGTATAACACTTTGATCACACTACTGACATTTAAGATACATTCTTTTGAATGTGTTTTAAAAGATCCAGACACCATAGGTAAAATCTTGGGGAAAATACACTGTCTATAACTACTCTGTTTTAATCATATTTTTTATTTAACTTTCTCAATTTTTTAAATGAAACAAGCAAACCACTTCTTTTTCTTTTTTAAATTATCTTTATGTATTTATTGGATAGAGACAGCCATAAATTGAGAGGGAAGGAAAGGGGTGATAGAGAGAGGGAGAGAGACAGAGAGACACCTGCAACGCTGCTTCACTACTTGCAAAGCTTTCCCCCTGTAAGTGGGGACCAGAAGCTCTACTTCAGGTCCTTGTGTATTATAACATGTGCACTCAACCAGGTGTGCCACAACTTGGCCCACTGTGATGCAATTCTAAGAATACATGCTTAACTAGTGACTCCTCAATGACCTTATTTAAGTACTTCATTGTTCTTATCCCTTATTTTCTTGTGGCGTGAATGGAGATTAATAGTCATCCCTTCCCTTCCCTTCCCTTTCCTTCCCTTCCCTTTCCTTCCCTTCCCTTCCCTTCCCTTCCCTTCCCTTCCCTTCCCTTCCCTTCCCTTCCCTTCCCTTCCCTTCCCTTCCCTTCCCTTCCCTTCCCTTCCTTCCTTTTCCTCCCCTCCCCTTCCCTTCTCTTCCCTTCCTATCTCTTCTCCTCCTCCTCCTTCTTCTTCCTTTATCTTTCTCTTCTCTCTCTCTCTCTCTCTCTCCCCCCCTCTGTCTGTCTGTCTGTCTGTCTGCATTTTTGTCATTTCTGAGCCTTTACTGCTCCAGGATGAGTTTTCAGACAGAAGAGTAGAGGCAGAGAGACAAAGGGAGAGAGGGAAAGACACCACAGTACTAAAGTTTCTGCCAGTGAGATGGAGCCTGGGCTAGAAACTAGGTTATGGGGGAAAAAACAAAAAACAGAAAACACCTGTATTGTTTATGTGAAATATCCTGCTGGCCCACCTGCTCTACTTGGCATAGAACAGAGGAATAACACGACAGAAGTAACATGCTACATTGCAGTTATTATAAAAAATAATCTTTCTCTCTCTCCTCCTATCTTTCTCATTAATAAAATAAATAAAATAAAAACAAAAAGTGGTCTGGGAGGTGGCTCAGTGGCTAAGGAACTAGACTCTCAAGAATGAGGTCCTGAGTTCAATCCCCAGCAGCACATGTACCAGAGTGATGTCTGGCTCTCTCTCTTTCTTCCTATCTTTCTCATTAATAAAATAAAAAGTAATATAAAATAATTAATTATTTAAAAGTGCAATGGGAATGTTGTAAGAACCAGTAGAATCTATCATCTCTAAGAGGTACTGAAAAGTGGTTAAATGTGTATGTATCAGTTTATTGAAATGGATGTCTTATAGAGACAACGCCTGTCTGCTTTGTTTGATGTGACTGTATCCTGTGAACATCTCTGATATTAATTTATAAAAGTTTTCATTCATTGTACAAACTTAGCAAGTATACATAATTCAGTCATTGTGTTCCAGAAAAAAAATCAATGAGCCTATATATGTTTTTAAGTAATTTAGAATTATTAAACATGGGGCCTGGTGGTCATGTATCTGGCTGAGCGCACATGTTACATTGAATGAGGACCCAGATTTGAGCCCCAAGTTCCCCATCTGCAAGGGGGAACTTCACTAGTGGTGAAGCAGGCCTGCCTCTGTCTGTCTCCCACTCTATCTTCCTCTTCCTTCTCAATTTCTCTCTGTCCTATCAAATAGAATAAAGAAATAAAAAAACAGAAGTATGTTTAAAAGAGAATAATTAAACATATGAACAAATAGATTTATTGTAGATTTGTGTACTAGCATTTGGAGCCCTGACTATACTAGTCATCAGCATAAGACATTTATCTAGAAAAAATTTTTGAAATGTTTCGACTCATTTCAAAAATAACAGTGGACAGAACACATACTGACCACTGTCATAGTGAAGTAACTTGAAAATGGCTTTCACCACCTAAAATCATATTGTAATGTTCTTTTTGTCTAGAAAAAAACAGCAAGACCTGTGCAAAATATTACCTGTCAACATGTAATTGTTTTTCCTCCAGGGTTATCACTGGGGCTTGATGCCTGCACTACAAATCCACTGCTCCTGTGGCCATTTTTTTTTTATAGGACTGAGCGAAATTGCGAGAGAAGATATACAGAGAGACACCTGCAGACCTGCTTCACCACTTGTGAAGTGATCCCTCAGCAGGTGGGGAGTTGGAGGCTCAAACCAGGGTCCTTGTGCTGTTTCTTGCATTTCTTACTATGTACGTTCAACCCAGTGCTCCACCGCCAACTCCCCATGGAAATATTTTTAATCTACTAACTACTCCTTTTCCTATTAATGATCTTTAAATAGTGGTACCCATAGATAAATATCAAATATAAAAATGAGTTATATAAACATATAGGATCATCCATTTTTTAAGGAACATGATAGACTAAACATCAGGTGAAACACCTTCTGCAACAGTGCAGTTCAAATGGATGAATAAAATGTAGAAGCAGTTTCTATCCACTCAACAGGATAGGATCTGTGAATGCTAGAGTTTACCTTAATATGCAGCTAACTGTCCATCAGAGATGACCTGAGCTCTCCACTAAAATCAGACCAACTCACTGTAAAAAGGAGGCAATGATGACTACCGTGCTAACAAAATGACATTTCAGTTTAGACAAAAACAGTACCTTACAGCAGTCCTATTCAAAACATATTAAAAATTGCGTGAAACGAAGCCAGAATTTTTAGCAATCTTTGAATTTTATAAAATATCTATATGCTTGGCTTTATGAAATAGTAGGGAAACGAAAGAGAGATAATTTAGAGACCATAGCAGTGACATATGGTGGTAAAGAGACTTAGTCCCAGGACTGCTGGGATCTGTCACAGAAGTCCTGAAATCACTGAAGTAACTTTGTGGCCCTGTCTGTATTTATTTCATTCTAAATGTAAGTGAGCTACAAAGGAAATAAGCCTTCTGTTTGAATTCTTAACATCTTGAGTACATCTGTGTCAGTCTAGAGAAAGCTATCCTACCACTTCTGGTATGAAAGTGTAAAGAAAGTGTCTTATAAAGTGGACCCATTGAGGCCAAGCAGTGGTGCAGCTGGTTAAGTGTACACATTAAAATGGTTTTATGCTGGTTGTATTCTAGACTTCTGGAAAAAAAATAACTCAGTGGAAACAGTAATTTAGGGATGGTAGGTGTTTGTAGATAAGAAAAATTTTATTTTCATGAATATTTAAATAAAAGAATTCTATTGTTAATTATTTGTATTATATTGATA
The DNA here is from genome assembly GCF_950295315.1 of Erinaceus europaeus. Classification (NCBI taxonomy): domain Eukaryota; kingdom Metazoa; phylum Chordata; class Mammalia; order Eulipotyphla; family Erinaceidae; genus Erinaceus; species Erinaceus europaeus. The sequence goes on from NC_080170.1 coordinate 106,486,941, forward strand.
ACTTTTTCTGTCAACATTAAAAAATATTGTCCTATCTTTGAGTCCAGTAAATGATGGATTTGTGTACTGAGACACTGGTATCTTTAGGGGTGCTCTGCCTTTTGGGAATGCATCCAGGCTACTCTGCAGGGATCTGGAATGCAGAAGTATATCCAGCAGACCTCCAGAACTCACTCTGTGGCAGAGATGAAGTTAAGTCTTCTAACTGACAAAGTACAGAGCAGGTTGGGACCAACTGCTAGTGGGAAGTCCTAGACTCAACTGAAGCTATTCATCCTTTTGTTTCCAATATGCCATATATCAGAACACTCTAAAAATCTACAATAATGGTGTTACAATATCTACAATCTATGATATCAATAAATGTCAATAGCCTGAGTTCACCTATTAAAAGGCAAAGAGTATGAAGATAAATCAGAAAACACAACAAAACCCACCTAACTCAACAAGACAAACAGAGGCTCAAAGTGAAAGGATGGAAAACTATTATACAAGTCAATGGCCCACAAAAAAGGGGCAGGAACAGCTATTCTCATATCTGACATGATAGACTTTAAAATGAATAAAATTAAAAAAGATATGGATGGACACTGCTTAATGCTCAGAGGATCAGTCAGTCAAGAGGACTTAACAATTATTAACATCTATGCACCCAATGAGAAGCCATCTAAATACATCAAACATCTGCTGAAAGAGCTACAACAATATATTAACAGCAACACAGTCATAGTAGGGGACTTCAACACCCCACTTTCTCAGCTTGACAGATCATCCAGGCAGAAAATCAATAAAGAAATGAGGGATCTAAATGAGGAGATAGAAAACTAGAACTATGGACATTTTCAGAGTCCTTCATCCCAAGAAACTGGAATACACATTCTACTCAAGTCCACATGGGTCATTCTCAAGGACAGACAGACCATATGTGAGGCCACAAAGACAGCATCAGCAAATTCAGGAGCATTGAAATCATCCCCAGCAACTTCTCAGTCCACAGTGGAATTAAACTAACACTTAACAATAAACAAAAGATTAGTAATAGTCCCAAAATGTGGAAGCTCAACAGTATACTAATTAACAACTACTTGGTCAAAGAGTAAATAAAGAAAGAAATCAAAATGTTTCAAGAGTTCAATGAAAATGAACACTCAAGCTATCAAAATATTTGGGACACAGCTAAGGCAGTACTGAAAGGGAAGTTCATAGCCATACAAGCACGCATTAGGAAACAAGAAAAAAAGCACAAATAAACAACCTGACTGCACACCTTAAAGACCTAGAAGAAGAAGAACAAAGAAACCCTAAAACCACCAGAAGGACAGAAATATCTAAAGCTAGGGCAGAAATAAATAACATTGAAAATAAGAAAACCATACTAAAGATCAACGTGATCCACCACATCAATAAAAACAAAATGAAAACCCACATGCTCATATCAGTAGATGCAGAGAAAGCCTTTGACAAAATACAACATCCCTTTATGATCAAAACACTACAAAAAATTGTATTAGATGGAAAATTCTTCAAGCTAGTGGAGTCTATATATAGCAGACCTACAGCCAACATCATACTCAATGGTGAAAAACTGGAAGCATTCACCCTCAGATCAGGTACTAGACAGGGCTGCCCACTATCACCATTATTATTTAACATAGTGTTGGAAGTTCTTGCCATAGCAATCAGGCAGGAGCACGGAATTAAAGGGATACAGATTGGTAGAGAAGAAGTCAAACTCTCCCTATTTGCAGATGACATGATAGTATACATAGAAAAACCTAAAGAATCTAACAAGAAGCTTTAGGAAGTCATCAGGCAATATAGTAAGGTGTCAGGCTATAAAATTAACATTCAAAAGTCATTGTCATTCCTCTATACAAACACTAAGTTAGAAGAAGATGAAATCCAGAAATCAATTCCTTTTACTATAGCAACAAAAACAATTAAATATCTAGGAATAACTTAACCAAAGAAGTGAAAGACTTGTATACTGAAAATCATGAGTCACTACGCAAGGAAATAGAAATAGAAAGAAGTGGAATGATAGTCCATGTTTGGAAAGAAATGGAATGATCTTCCATGTTTATGGGTTGAAAGAATTAACATCATCAAAATAAATATACTACGCAGAGCCACATAAAAATTTAATGCTATCCCCATCAAGATCCCATCCATATATTTCAGGAGAATAGAACAAATGCTACAAATGTTTATCCAGAATCAGAAAACACCTAGAATTGCCAAAACAATCTTGAGAAGAAAGACCAGAACTGGAGGCATCACAGTCCCAGATCTCAAATTGTACTATAGGACCATTGTAATCAAAACTGCTTAGTACTGGAACATGAATAGACACACTGTCCAGTTGAATAGCACTGAGAGCCCAGAAGTAAGCCCCCACACCTATGGACATCTAATCTTTAATAAAGGTGCCAGCATACTAAATGGGGAAAGCAGAGTCTCTTCAACAAATGGTGTTGGAAAAAATGGATTGAAACATGCAAAAGAATGAAACTGAACCACTATATTTCACCAAATACAAAAGTAAATTCCAAGTGAATCAAGGACTTGAATGTTAGACCAGAAACTGTCAGATACTTAGAGGAAAATATTGGCAGAACTCTTTTTCACATAAATTTTAAAGACATCTCCAATGAAATGAATCCAATTACAAAGAAGACTAAGGCAAGCATAAACCTATGGGACTACATCAAATTTATATATAAAGATCGCTTTTTAACTGACAATCAGGAAACATATTCTAGCTTGTCTTTTTGTAGTTTTTATTCTATAGCACCAGAATAATGTTGGACATACAGCAAATACTAAAAGGGAAGGAGGGAAGGAGGACACAGGGTTAGGAGGGAGGGAGAGAGGAAGTCACAACCTGTTTTGTTTAGTCTTTCATTTTATTTATTTGAACTTTTTCTCAGAATCAGAGATAGTCAAGATTTCTGTAAGGTTACAAAGAAAGCACAGCTGAAAAAAAAATACATCTCCCAAAAGGCTAATACTGTGCACTGGTTCATTCTCAGTTAATTATCTAGCTAATTTATCCTGATAATTGCCAATTTAAGCAGAAGACTGGCTACAAGCTGAAATCTGGTCTAGACAATATTAGCAACTACTTTACAGGGATTTTTCACAAGTGCACATTGAGTCTCACTGTATGTGGAATTCCTGCTGTGAATTTATTTGGGGGACCAGCCATGTGCAACACCACAGCTGGACTGCTATCTCCTCAGGCCAGTGGTTTTAATAAGGAAAGAAATTTACACGAGGCTTATCCTGGAGCACCTGCCACAATGGACATCATTTAACATTTCATTCTCAACAACAGACACATCAGTGAGGAAGAAAATATTTTTAAAAAGAAATGGAGCAACTGGGTTTGTTAGACTTTCATAGTATATATATTATTCTTCAAAAAAGCCAATTATACATGCTTCGCCAATGTAAAAGAAGACTATTATATCATTACAATGTTGTGTTATAAAGTTGTACTTTAGGGAATCAGGCGGTAGCGCAGCGGGTTAAGCACACGTGGCGCAAAGCCCAAGGATGGGTGTAAGGATCCCGGTTCGAGCCCCCAGATCTCCACCTGCAGAAGGGTTGCCTCACAAGTGGTGAAGCAGGTCTGCAGGTGTCTCTCTTACTTCCCCCTTCTCTGTCTTCCCCTCCTTTCTCCATTTTTCTCTCTCTATCTAACAACGATGACATCAATATCAACAACAATAACTACAACAATAAAAAAACAAGGGCAACAAAAAAGAAAATAAATATAAAATTTAAAGTTGTACTTTATATAATTTTACATTATATAATTATGTATATGCTATAACATTATGTTATAATTATAACATTATAAATAATAGTCCACATTTTAGGATGCAAAACAACTGTCAACAAACCAAGGAAGACTGAAATCATATCAAGAACCTTTTTGGATCACAGTGGAATAAAAGTAGAAATCAAACACAAAAAGAAATCTGGTGGGTGTGGGGGTAGAAAGCTTAATGGTTATGCAAAGAGATTCTCCTGTCTGAGACTCCAGAGGCCCAGGTTCAATCCCCCACATCACCATAAGCCAGAGCTGAGCAGTTCTCTCCCCCACCCCCGCCTCCATATATATATGGAGAAGGACTGTGAGATAACTAATCTAGTTGAACATATTACTTACCAAGTACGATGTCCCAGAACTGAGTCTTGGCAACACATACAAATACCACGGACTACACCAGGGGAAGTTTCACAGATGGTGGAGCAGTAGTTATGGCATCCCTTCTCTCTCTGTCCATCGGAAATAAAAATAATGAAAATGAAAGTAAGTTCAGGAGCGATGGGATTGTGCACCATGTACACAAAAAGGCAGAGGGCCGAAGAAGAACTCAGACATATGGGGAGCATCAAAGCACTGAGTACATGATAAATTTGTTATCATAAGGAAGTTAGTGAAGAAAATGGACGAGTGAAATAGCAAAATGATAATGTGGGAAGGCCATCGGCCATACTTGAGGCTTTGAGGACTTAGGTTCAATCCCCAGCACCACTGTATGTCAGAGCTGAGCAATGTTCTGGTTTAAAAAATAATCTTAACACTTTTTTTAAAAAAGGAATTAAAATGACTTTTGGAAAAAATGACAATGACGATATGATCTATCAGAACATATGGATAACAGTAATAAGGCTAAATAAAGTTCATAGCAAGACATACCTTATGAGATAACAAGAAAAATACTAATGGCCTGTGGTGAATTTCAGCAGATTCGAGGATTCAAAATGGAGGAAGCTGAAAGAAGAATGAAAAGGGGTTGGGGACCCATTGCTTGATGGTGGGGGTTGGTTGTTTAACTCAGGAGTGTTATGTACAAAAGCAATACAAACTAATACATAGTAATGGCATATCATGATTTCTTTACAGGAGAGCTGTGAAGGCTTCCACAAGAGATTCTGGAACAGGTTAATAAGCATTTCTGTCAGTAGAAAAAGATAGAGACGATGTAGATAGGGAAAACTACAATATATTGAAAATGACATAAAGGATGATTTCCTAAATCAATTCCTAAATGAATTCCTAAAGGACTGAATATGTTCAGGCAATTTTACTGAATTACCATGGTCTTGCCTATTTGGGGAGATATTTTGTGAAGCCGTTGACAACTTTGACTAGGGAAGTAAAGTCAAATGGCAATATTGTAGCGCTTATCTGACATCAGGTCATTCTAAGGAATTGTATACACATAGTCCAATTTAATAATTTTATTAAGTCAGAGCATAAAGTTACAGATTCAAGGAATAGAGTATCAGGAAGATAAACAACCTAAAAGGGTGGAATAGTTTGTGAGGGTAAAGGAGTAGCTTTAAAATAAATCCTTTGGTTGAGGGTTCAGGATTTGTTCAAACCCACCCCTCACTGGTTATATCTACACTTTGAATCATTATTTTAGAGGTATTATTTCTGAAAGACTATATTGATAAAAATACTGTGATATTCATTTAGAAATACTGGGGGAGAAAGAAAGAAAAAAGAAAGAAAGAGAGAAAGAAAGAAAGAAAGAAAGAAAGAAAGAAAGAAAGAAAGAAAGAAAGAAAGAAAGAAAAAGAAAGAAAGAAAGAGGAAGGAAGAAAGAATAGATGGAAGGAATGGAGGGAGGAAGGGAAGGAGGAAGGAAGAATGTACAGAAGGAAAAGCCTGAATTAGAATGACAAAACATAAATGGAAGGACAGATGGGTTAGATTGTGTGAGGTTGTTACACAGACCACTGGATGACTGGGTATTTTCCCTCTGGGGTAGCTTAAGTTTGAAGAAAAGAATAAAAGTAAATTGCATTTCAATATTATTTATTTAATTGTTCAACTATCGTAGGGAAGAAAAATGAAAACAGCAGGACAATCCAAAGAAGGTGTCACAGATCTTAAAATGGACATTATTCCATTTTTTTCCTTCCCTATCTTTCTTTAAAAAAGAGACACTAGAACTTTCAGTGTTTGTAGGTTTCCAAATCCACCCACTTACACCTGCTCAGAAACATCTGTTTTCTTATAAAATGGAAATTGCAAAAAAAAAAATTAAAAGGCCAGCTAATAATAACTTGATGAGGAAGAAAACTTTTCATTAGCTTATTTAGTTTTGCTTTGTTTTTCTAGGCTGAAAGGGAAAAATAACATATTTTTAGAATTAAACTGTACATTATTGGTTGTAACTAGGTCTGACTGGATTCTGTTAGCTGTATTTGTTAATATAGTCAGCCCATTTACTTTTATACAGTTTGATATGTATATTAGCTGTGTGGATAGCTTGGATATTTCTGGTTATTGCTGGGGCTAAGTGCCTGCACTACCAATCCACTGTTCCTGGAGGCCATTTTTCTCATTTTGTTGCCTTTGTTGTTGTTATTGTTATTATTGACATTGCTGTTGTTGATGCTGGACAGAACAGAGAGAAACTGAGAGAGGTGGGAAAACAGAGAGGGTAAAGAAAAATAGACATGTGCAGAACTGCTTCACAGCTTGTGAAGCGACTCCTCTGCCCCCGCAGGTGGGAAGCCAGTGGCTCAAATCAGGAATGTTGAGCAGGTCCTTGGGCTTCACGCCATGTGCCCGCTAGCATGACTATTTTATACCATTGTTAATAAAGTATTAATATTATGTATTAGATATAAATACATCTAAAATACATATATTTGTATATAAGATGATGAAGAGATTCAGTATAATGCACACACATGTATGTATATGTGTGTATGTATGTATGGAGAGAGAGATGTGGCACAGAGACACACAGAAAGAATAAATTTCATTATCTTAGAATATAATAAAGACTGTAGCCAGAGAGATAGCTCAGCCGGTAAAACCCAGGAATTACTTGCCTAAGGCTTCTAGTTTGGTCCCTAGCACTGCATTTATAGGAGTGGTACTCTAAAGACATTCCCTTTTTCTCTCTCATATGACATTCTCTATTTCAGAAGAAATAACTAAAATCTTTATAAAAATAGCTACTGTTACCTTTTTTTAAATTTATTTTTTAATATTTATTCCCTTTTGTTGTCCTTGTTTTATTGTTGTAGTTACTACTGCTGCTGTTATTAATGTCATTGTTGTTGGATAGGACAGAAAGAAATGGAGAGAGGAGGAGGAGAAGACAGAGGAGGAGAGAAATAGAGACACCTGCAGACCTGCTTCACCGCCTGTGAAGCGACTCCCCTGCAGGTAGGGAGCCGGGGGATTGAACCGGGAATCTTGCGCCTGTCCTTGTGCTTTGCGCCATGTGCTGAGCTTAACCCTCTGTGCTACTGCCCAACTCCCACTTTTTTTATTTTTTTTTAAATTATAGACCTACAAAGAACTTCAGAACTCTAAGTAAATTGCAACCTGGAACAATGAACGTTATTAGCAAAGAGTATTATAACTGAGATGGTACTTTGGACCTGAGAAACAAGTAAAGGTGGTATATATATATATATATGTAGAAAGCATCACAGATAGAGTAAATGATATGCTTCAACAATTTGAGACAAGAACACATGTAGAATTTCCTCTAAGTAGAAAAAAAAAAAGCCACATGTGGGGTGAAAAAAATAGTAGACCAGAGAAAGAAAAGTCAGCAGAAACAGGATCAGGCTTGTCTTGGAAACCAAAGAGGATTTCTTTCTACTTACAATGAAAATTCATGATAACATTTTACTCAAGATAATAACAGTCTCAACTGATGACTCAGTCTGATAACTCTGAATAATAACCACTGGAAGAGAGGGATAGAAGGAAAGGCTACATTAAAGGCTTTACCATAATAGAGGCAATTACTGAAGTTTTGTCCTGGAACTTTGGAGACAGCCAAATATATATACAATTTATAGTGAGAGAATATGTAAATTAAAAAATCTGGCCATAAATTAACAAGAAATTTATGTCTCTGATTCATATTTGATTGCTCTATTTTCTGTCGATTTTAATTTATTTTAAATAAGAAAATATGTGTTTTAAAACCAATTAAAGTTAAAAAGCAGAACTTCTCTTTTCAATACATTGTTTTTAAGCAGTTTCTCTTTAAATATTAATAGTAATGTTACTTATAAAAGACAATGACAATATAACATCTGTACCAAAGTTGAAGATTTATTTCATTTATTCCTTACAAAACTTCTAGGTGTCCTGTGTTTTGTTTGTTTATTTATTTTTTGTTAACCATAGCAGTGTTCATTTCTGGTATTTGATAGTGGTAGAGACTGAACCTGGGAATTCCAAGTCCGTGGCATGAGAGTTTATTGTATTGGGTAGTGTGCTTCCTCAAACCTTGTTAAGTGTCTTTTGATGGCATTTATCTGCTTTTAAACTTACTGAATTCATTTCATTTTTTCTGTTTATCTAAGACATTTGCTATATATATGGATCTCTAAGAACTCAAACTATAAAAATTAGAATCATTGGAGAATAAATTAATTTGGGTTAATGAGATATTTCAGTAATACAGCAGTGGACTTACATTCCTAAAATTTTAAGCGGGCCCAGGTTCATTTCCTGATACTGTTCTATGCCAGAGCTGAGCAATGACCTGGTCTTTCTCACACATAAAATTAATATATTAGCTAAATATTTTTAAATGACTCATTTTCTTTGCCATGCATATAATACTAAGGTTATGAGTCTCTCTGGTCAAGAGTAATATATACTGAGCTCTTTCATAGTAAACTAGAAAAAAAGTAAAAAGCTACTGCTTTTAAGTGAAAGTCTATTCTCAATCTACAAACATGCCTATTTGGTTGGAATTGTGTGAACAATTTACATTTTCTGCTAAAATATGTTCAAACTAAACTGGAGCTTGTATAATGAGATAGTCTACATTAAGCTCTAATAATGGTTTGCTGCATGATCATCACAATGATAATGTGTGTAATTTATCACACCTGCCATTGAAGGCGTTGTAAAGATTTCAAAAGCGGCCCCTCATTAATCTACTCATTTAGCTCCTTTCCTCTTGAATGTTTCTAGAGCTATCTAAGAAATTGTGTAGCTACTAAGTAAAAGCAAAAGGGTTGGAGTCATCAGAGAAAAAGAGACACCAGATCACAGCAATGATAAATTCCCAGTGGAAATATTTAGAGATGGCTCACAGTCATGAATAGGTGATGAAGTTCTGTTTTCTGAAAACAGAACTGGGAGACATCCAAAAATATCTCAGTCAAGTTTCTCATTTTGGAAGTTTAACACCTATCTGATTTGGTGCTCACCTGCTGTCCCTGAAGGTTTGAAGAATGGTTAAAACCTAAAAGTTTGGGGGCTGGGCAGTAGTGCACTGGGTTAACTGCACATGGTGCCAAGCACAAGTAATGGATTAAGGATTCAGGTTAGAACCCCCAGCTTCCCACCTGCAAGGGGCCGGGTGGGGCAGGTGTCACTTCACAAGTGGTGAAGCAGGTCTGCAGCTGTCTATCTTTCTCTTCCCACTCTGTCTTCCCCTCCTCTCTCAATTTCTGTCTGTCTTATCCAACAACAGCAGCAACAATACTGGGGGGGAGGATGGATGCCAGGAGCATTGGGTTCATAGTGCTGGCACCCAGTTCCCTTGGAGACAAAAACAAAACAAGCAAACACCAAAAAAAACAAACAAAAGAACAGACAAAACCCCTAAAAGTTTATTGCTTTCTATTGCTCTGTCACTTTTAAATCAAGTCCCTGCATTTCTTCCATGCTGGATAATATTATGTATTCAAAGATTGTTTCCCATTTAACTGAAATTGATGCTATGTTTATGCACAGTGTCTTTAGTATTCTAAAATATTCTGAAATATGATTTGAATTGTTTAATAATAAAGCGTGGCATAGATTCTGAATAGATTAGCTAACATAGATGTTTTCTATTGACATAAGTTGTGTTTGGACATAGGTAGTACATAGAAAATCTTTGCAACTCCCACCCAGTTTTTCTGTGAGCATCAAATGCTCCAAAATAATTCTCTATCTGGCTCTGGTAAACATATCACTGGGTAGAGTTAGTTTTGCCATCCATGTAGTACAAGTTCAAACCCATATGCCGCATGAGACATGCTATGGCGGTGGAGGAAACTATGCTGTCACCTCTCTCCATCTCTGTCCCTTTCTTACTGTTTGAATGTAAACGCATCCTGGAGGATGAAATTGAGGTCTCAGTGCCAGGGTTGAAGATGGGACCTCACAACTGGTAGGACATATACCTACATGAGTATGAGTGAGATATAGCTTGGCTCCCTGGGATGAGTAAACATCTATTTTCTCAAAATACCTAAGAATCTGATTCTAAGCTTTATATTGAATAGAGAATCAATTTTCTTCTATATGATTTCTTTTTAAAATATTTTTATTTATTTATTATTGGATAGAGACAGAGAGGGATTGAGAATTGAGACAGGGGAGAGACAGAAAGACACCTGCGGCCCTGCTTCACCACTTGTGAAGCTTTCCTCCCGCAGGTGGGGATCAGGGACTTGAACCTGGATCCTTGCACACTGTGATGTGAGTGCTTAACCAAGTGTGCCATTGCCTGGCCCCTTCTTTATGATTTCTTTTAATTTTTTTTATTTATGAAAAGGAAGCACTGACAAAAACCATAGGCTAACAGGGGTACAATTTGGCACAATTCCCACCACCAGAACTCCATATCCCACCCATCCCCTGATAGCTTTCCAATTTTTTATCCCTCTGGAAGTATGGACCCAGGGTCATTATGGGGTGCAGTAGGTGGAAGGTCTGGCTCTGTAATTGCTTCCCCGCTGACCATGGGCATTGACTGGTCAATCCATACTCCCAGCCTGTCTCTCTCTTTCCCTAGTGGGGCAGGGCTCTGGGGAAGTGGGGCTCCAGGACACACTGGTGGATTCCTCTGCCCAAGGAAGTCCTGTTGGCATCATGGTAGCAACTGAAACTTGGTGGCTGAAAAAAGAGTTAACATATAGAGCCAAACAAATTGTTGACTAATCATGAACCTAAAGGTTGGAATAGTTCAGATGAAGAGTTGAGGAGGAGGTGGGGGGGGGGTCTACATTTTGTAGCTAGTAGTCCTATTTTAGTTATATTACAAAGATCCCATGACTATACTATTTCTTTCTTTCTTCTTTTCTTTTTTTCCTGAGCCTGACATCTGATATGCAGGTAGATCCAAGTTATTTTCTGGGGAGATGATGTCATGGCTGGAAAAAGGACCAGAAAGCTGGATCAGGGGAGAGTAGCTGCCAAATATGGGGAAGGTGTGTAAATAGTGTTGACTGTAACCCATCCATTTGATCTGATCTGGGCTTCTTTATGATTTCTATCTCTCTTGTTTTCCTTTCTGTTTCTATGACCCCCCATTATTCTATATGATAGTGTCTCTGTGTGTGTGTGTGTGTGTGTGTGTGTGTGTGGTTCTGTGCAATTTTTGTGCTATAATTTGAAATAAATATATTTTTAATAAAATTTTAAAAAACAGTAAAATTTTGCCAAAGAGAAGCACCCTGGAAGGTGCCTCAGTCCACCATTCACACATCAGTCTAGATCCTTCCCCTCCCAGGGTATTTTTCAGGCCATCTCTAGAGAATGTCCAAAAAGAAACAACAACAACAACAAAACCCAGAAAATATCTCTAATAAACATAGATATGATTCTCAATAAAATCTTAGTCAATCAAATGTAACAAGACATTAAAAAAAAGTATGGATATTTCTAAAAAAAAATAGGTATCTCTTATGTTGGAACCAACAATTCCTCTCTTAGAATAGATCTGAAAGTTACAGAAACGGTAACCTGCAAAAAGAAAAAAAAATGAAAAAGAAAAGAATAAAGCATCTCATTATTCATTGCAGCAGTATTATGGATATAAAACTTGTGAGTATATTTAGATTATGAAATACTGCTCAACTTTATGAAAAGGTACAATTTTGCCTGCCTTTGCATAATGATCCTGGGTCCATAATCCCAGAGGGATAAAGAAGAGGGAGGCTATCAAGGGAGGGAACTGGATACAGAGTTCTGGTGGTGGAAATTATGTGGAATTATACCCCTTTTATCCTATGGTCTTGTTAATACTTCCATTTTATAAATTAATTAATGTTTTTTAACCTACCATTATACTATATTGATTTATTATTTTAAAAAGACCTTTAAAAGAATCTGTGATGCCAACCTGACTTCACTGGGCATATGACTTCACCAATGAGTCCTGGAATCCCACCTCTCCAGATTTCTACCCCACTAGGGAAATAGAGAGATAGGCTGGGAGTATGGATCCACCTGCCAACACCCATGTTCAGCAGGGAAGCAATTACAGAAACCAAACCTCCCCACAATACTTTTGCCTTTTCTACAGGGAATGAAGGGAATTAAAAGGTAAGAAAAAGAAAGGTATCAAGACTTAAACCTGTTGAATCTAGAGTCTAGAGCATCAAGTTCTGTGCTCTAACAGACTGAGATACCTCCTCAATCCAGTGAAAATATTTTAGAACTGCAAGAAAATGATAAATCACTGTGAATATACTGAGTGGAATTTAATTATTTATTTTAAGCTGGTTAATTTTATGTTAGCAATTGTTTCCTCCAAAACATCCAAGATATTAGATGAAAAATATGGTGTTATTTCAATTATTGAAACTTTTATTCTTTGTTTTTAAAGTAATATCTCACTTTCTTTTTAAATTATCTTTATTTCTTTATTGGATAGAGACAGCCAGCAATTGAGAGGGAAGGTGTGGTAGAGAAGGAGAGAGACAGAGAGATACCGGCTGCCCTGCTTCAACACTCGCAAAGCTTTCCCCCCTGAAGGTGTGGACTGGGGGCTCAAACCTGGGTCCTTTTACTTTGTAACATGTGAGCTTAACGAGTGTGCCACTACTCAGCCCCCAAAACTTTTATTCTTTTTTTAAAATTTATTTCTTTATTGGGGAATTAATGTTTTACATTCACAAGTAAATACAATAGTTTGTACATGCATAACATTCCCCAGTTTCCCATTTAACAATACAACCCCCACTATGTCATCTATCATCCTTCATGGACCTGGATTCTCCCCACCCACCCACCCCAGAGTCTTTTGGTGCACTATGCCAATTCCAGTTCAGGTTCTACTTGTGTTTTCATTTCTGATCTTGTTTTTCAACTTCTGCCTGAGAGTGAGATCATCCCATATTCATCCTTCTGTTTCTGACTTATTTCACTTAACATGAATTTTTCAAGGTCCATCCAAGATTGGCTGAAAACACTGAAGTCACCATTTTTTACAGCTGAGTAGTATTCCATTGTGTATATATACAACAACTTGCTCAGCACTCATCTGTTGTTGGACACCTGGGTTGCTTCCAGGTTTTGGCTATTACAAATTGTGCTGCCAAGAACATATGTGTACACAGATCTTTTTGGATGGATGTGTTGGGTTCCTTAGGATATATCCCCAGGAGAGGAATTGCAGGGTCATAGGGTAGGTCCATTTCTAGCCTTCTGAGAGTTCTCCAGACTGTTCTCCACAGAGGTTGTACCAATTTATGTTCCCACCAGCAGTGTAGGAGGGTTCCTTTGACCCCACACCCTCTCCAGAATTTGCTGCTGTTACCTTTTCTGATGTATGACATTCTCACAGGAGTGAAGTGGTATCTCATTGTTGTCTTTATTTGCATTTCTATGACAATCAGAGACTTGGAGCATTTTTTCATGTGTTTCTCGGCCTTTTGGATCTCTTCTGTGGTGAATATTGTGTCCATGTCCTCCCCCCCATTTTTGGATGGGGTTATTTGTTGTCTTGTTGTTGAGTCTGGCAAGCTCTTTATGTTGGTTATTAAACTCTTATCTGATGTATGGCATGTAAAGATCTTCTCCCATTCTGTGAGGGGTCTCTTGGTTTGGGTAGTGGTTTTTTTTTTGCTGTGAAGAAGCTTTTTAATTTGATGTAGTCCTATAGGTTTATACTTGCCTTAGTCTTCTTTGTAATTGGATTCATTTCATTGAAAATGTCTTTAAAATGTATGTGGAAAAGAGTTCTACCAATATTTTCCTCTAAGTATCTGATAGTTTGTGGTCTAACATCCAAGTCCTTGATCCACTTGGAATTTACTTTTGTATTTGGTGAAATACAGTGATTCAGTTTCATTCTTCTGCATGTTTCAACCCATTGTTTCCAACACCATTTGTTGAAGAGACTCTGCTTTCCCCATTTAATATGGTGGCACCTTTGTCAAAGATTAGATGTCCATAGGTGTGAGGCCTCATTTCTGGGCTCTCAATTCTAATCCACTGGTCAGTGTGTCTATTCATGTTCTAGTACCAAGCAATTTTGATGACAATGGCCCTATAATACAGTTTGAAATCTGGGAATGTGATGCCTCCGGTTCTGTTCTTTTTTCTCAAGATTTTTTTGGCAATTCTAGGTCTTTTCTGGTTCCAGATAAACATTTGTAGCATTTTTTCTATTCTCCTAAAAAATGTGGTTAGGATCTTGATGGGGATAGCATTAAATTTGTAGATGGCTCTGGGTAGTATATTCATTTTGATGATGTTAATTCTTTCAACCCATGAACATGGAATATCTTTCCACTTCTTTGTGTCTTTTTCAATTTTTTTGAGTAGTGACTCATAATTTTCAGTATACAAGTCTTTCACTTATTTGGTTAGATTTACTCCTAGATATTTTATTGTTTTTGTTGCTATAGTAAAAGGAATTGATTTCTGGATTTCAATTTCTTCTAACTTAGTGTTTGCATAGAGGAATGCCACTGACTTTTGAATGTTAATTTTATAGCCTGACACCTTACTGTATTGCCTGATGATTTCAAAAAGTTTCTTGCTGGATTCCTTAGGTTTTTCCATGTATACTAACTATCATGTCATCTGCAAATAAGGAGAGTTTGACTTCTTCTCTTCCAATCTGTATCCCTTTAATTCCTTGCTCTTGCCTGATTGCTATGGCAAGAACTTCCAACACTATGTTGAATAGTAATGGTGATAGTGGGCAGCCCTGTCTAGTACCTGATCTGAGTGGAAATGCTTCCAGTTTTTCACCATTGAGTATGATGTTGGCTGTAGGTTTGCTATATATAGACTCCACTATCTTCAGGAATTTTCCATCTATTGCCATTTTTTGTTGTGTTTTGATCATAAAGGGATGTTGTATTTTGTCAAAGGCTTTCTCTGCATCTATTGATATGACCATGTGGTTTTTGGTCTTGCTTTTGTTGATGTGGTGGATCACATTGATTGATTTATGTATATTAAACCAACCTTGCATGCCTGGGATAAACCCCACTTGGTCATGATGAACAATCTTTTTGATATACTGCTGTATCCGGTTGGCTAGAATTTTGTTCAATATTTTCGCATCTATGTTCATCAGAGATATTGGTCTGTAGTTTTATTTTTTTGGTTGTGTCCCTGTCTGCTTTTGGTATCAGAGTGATGTTGGCTTCATAGAAGCTGGTAGGGAGTATTCCAGTGTCTTCAATCTTCTGGAAGACTTTTAAAAGTAGAGGTATTAGTTCTTCTTTGAAGGTTTTGTAGAATTCATTTGTAAAACCATCTGGTCCAGGACTTTTATTTTTGGGGATATTTTTGATAACTGCTTCAATTTCATTAGCTGTGGTGGGAGACTCAGAGTTGCACTTGGTGAGTCTCTGGGGAGTCCTCTCCTCCCTTCAGCTGTCCCCTTGTTGGTGGAGCAGACTGGAGGTGGTGTCTCAACTGATAAACTGCTGGACTGTTAGCAGTCACTTAATCTCTCCTTAAGCTCCTCTCTCCTCTCTGTCACCAGCCACACGTGTTTGTACTCACCGGTGATTTAGTGGGTTCCTGTGGTCATTCTAGTCCTGTCTTGTTTCAGTCCCGGGTGGTCTCCTTTGGTATTCCTAGTTGATCCAGGAGAGGAGAGAAAGCGATCTGCTGCTGTTCGTAGCTCCGCCTCTGGAAGTCTCCCCAAAACTTTTATTCTTAAGGTAAATTCTCTCATCAGAATAGAGAACAATTTATAAGTCTGAATATTGAATATAATCAAATTAATATACTAAATATGAAATGAAAACTGATTATTGTAAAATGCTGACAAAATACAGGACATAAAAATATCAGAACATATTTTCTGTTGCCAGATGTTTGGCACACTAAGCCTGAGTGTTGCTTGATAAAGTATTGTGCATACTGGAGAAAACATCTGATTTCAAATAAGACAAAGTCAGATGACTATCACACTGGCTTATTTATCCCCTGGCGACTGCATGCCAAGGTGTAAATACTGTTCCTATTTCCTCTGCTTTTACTCACTTCACTTTCTCTTATTGCCAAGTCATCCCATTATCTCATTTCCCCCCCTCTTATTGCCTATTTTCTGACACACTAGTAAATCAGTTCAGATTGTTCAGAATGGCTTTTCTTTTAGAAGGATAGACTGAAAGCCTTGTACTACAATGGTTACAGAACATAGCTAGGTGCGCAACTCCTGGCTTCCAGTCATAGGTGCCCACTTCAATTCAGTGACCTTGAGAGAAAATTTGAATTCCAAATACCTCATTTTCCTGCTTTTTAATAAAACAGTGCTTATAGCAATAGAACCCCCCCCCAAGGTCGCTGTGGTATCATAAAAAAAAAACACCACTCAACATAACATCTCAGCTGTTGAGTTATACATGTTGATAGAATTTCCTTACCTTCATTTTTGAAGGTTCTGTAAATTTAACAGGACTACCTGTATTGAATCACTAATATTGCTTATTTTAATCACAAAATATGCAAGTACAAAAAGTATCTGTTTACTAGTGCACTTGTTTTGTCACACACACAACCCAGGTGGAAGCTTCAGTATTGTGGTATCTCTCTGTCTCTATCTTTCTGACAAAAGACTCTCCCTAAATTACTACAGACAGGTCCCTCTTCATCACTACTTTGTTGTAACAAAATATAAAATTATGGGCTGGGAAATAGCATACCTGGATGAGTGCACACATTACCATCACAAGGACTTGGGCTCAAGCTGGAAGCCCCTATCTGTAGAGTGAGACTACTTCACAGGCAGTGAAGCAGAGCTGCAGGTGTCTTTCTCCCTGTCTGTCCCCCCTTAATTTCTCCCTATCATATCAAATAAATAAATAAATAATAATAAATAGAAAATTATACCTGTATATGTAAATTTATATTTTAATAAAATATACTATATATAATATATACACATATATGAAAATATGTTAAAGGAATCTGATTTAATGCTAGTGTGGGAGGTAGTCAATGAAAAACTATGGTTTGTATGACAAGCAATGTGGAAAGAAATATGATGCACAGTGGGTGAGAATATACACAAACTGGAACAAAAAAATAAAAGCTAAAATCAGAAGCACAGAAATGAACTTACATCAACTTCTCATCCTACCCAAGTCTCCCATCCTGGAAGTTGCAGGTATTCCAGGGAATATGCTAGTTAATTATTATCAACCAGGAGTTAACATATGACTGACTTAGAAGTCAAAGAAATCAAAATATGATGCAGAGAAACTATACTGATTTGGAAATCAGCTGGCGGCTACTGCTCCCAGGCCTTTTTTTTTTTTAATTTCAGATAAGCAGAGAGACCAAGGGAGTGAAGAAGGGTGGGAAGAAGAGTGGAGAGACTGAGAGAAGAAGAGGGGAGGGAGGATAGCATGAGATCTTACCCCAGCATAATACATCTCCATGTAATGCTAGAACCTGGAACACACATGTGGCAAGGCACACATCTTACCAGATGAGCTATCTCCTGGCCTTTCTGCAAAACATATTTTCAGTGAAGCAAAATTAGAGCAATACAAATGTACCCTACATTCAAAGACAGAGGAAAATTCACTTTGAATTTTAATACTCCGCAATCTATCCTCAGTATTGCCTGCTCTCTCCCCACTTCAAGTCAGAGATGTACTTTCAATTTTAATGCTGCAGAAAGACCTCCTAGAAGTGAGAGTTCTGCACTGTAAACTTAATTTTGCAGCACTCTTAGTTTGTGATATTTAACAATTTACTTAACAACAGTTCTTTGCACACTTGTAATGGAACAAGAAAGTTAGTCTCTCCTCACTCGGTAATTGTTGATATAAGTGAGATAACAGATGCTTAAACAGTCTCTGACTTATAAAGAGTGATGCACACATAAGTTAGTTGAACCATTAAATTTGTGTGTTAGTGATCAGCAAAGACAGATGTCATCAGAAGTACAAAGAATGTAATTGATCTTAATTCCTATGTAGCCTCAGCCCAGGCCCTTATGACATTTTTCCAGCATTTCAACATGCTGCCTGCTTTATTTGTGAGGCATTTTCTATCCATGTGGCCAGCAGAAGGAAATGAAATCCATTACAGTCCCATGTAGGTGGTTAATTTGTTTGAACTGTCATTTAGCTGGGCCATCAGTAACTTCCTAATGATCTCCCTGGTGTAATGCAATACAGTTCTTAAGTGTTACCTGTCACCAAAGCAAGCAGCTGCTTTCAAAGATACTATTTTCTTCTCATTTCAAAGGTTATTATTCTGCCATACTTCAATAATGAACATACAATATATGTAAAAATCCCCAAAGAAAACAGGAGGTAAGCTTCTTGATATTATTCTTGGCAGTGAGTTTTTGGCTTTGGCATTAGAAGCATAGATGACAAAAATAAAAAATGAACATCAAACTAAAAAGCTTTTGCACAGCAAAGGAAACCATCAACAAAATGAAAAGGCAACTTGTAGGATGAAAGGAAATAACTGTAAATTGTACACCTTATAAGGGGCATATATCCAAATTATACAATGAACCCACATATTTCAATAGCAAAGATTTAAATCTGATTTAAAATATGCATGAATGAACTGACTAGATTAAAAAAAAAAAAGATGTACAAATGGCCAGAATTTCAGGAAACAGTTCAAAACATCACAGATCATCTTGAAAATGTAAGTCAAATTCACAGTCTTTTTAAACATTTTAGAATGGCTATCACCAAAAAGATAAGGTGGAAAAAAGAAACCCTCATGCACTTTTGTTGAATGTAAATTGTCATAGACACTGTGGACACCATTATGAATATTCTTGAAGAAATTAAAAATGGAACTACTGTATGATTCAGCAGTTCCACATCTGGGTACCTGTCCAGAGAAAATTAAAACAAGATGTTGAAACAAAATATCTCCTCCCAAGTTCAATGCAATGTTATTTATACTAATAAAGATAGCCAAGATATTAAAATGGCCTAAGTGTCTGCTAACAGACAAATTAATGAAGATACCTATTGAGCTATAGTGCAATGTTACTCACCCACAAGACAGAAGAATCTTGTCATTTGTGAGATTGTGAACTCTGAGAGTCTTGCACTAAGTGAAATGTCAGATAGAGAAAGATAAATGCTGGGTAGTATTATGTACATGCTGAGTCTAATAAAAGTCAAACTCCAGGAAGTAGATAAAGGAGTTTCCTAGTGGTTATGGGAAATAGAGAATGTTTGGCAAAAGGGTAAAAGAGTTCAGATTTAAAATGTATAAATCTGAGAAACTACTGTGTAACATGGTGATACTAATGGCTAACAACACTGATGCATATTTACTAAGAGAGTAGAGCTTGAATGTTTTCACATACACAAAACATAAATATATGAGTTCATGACTAAGAAAGTCACCAGGTTTGTTTTATGACATGGCCTATGTCAAAGCAAAGCTCTGTGCTTTCTCTCACTCATAAAAAAAAGATGCAAATAAGTTAAGAAGAAAAGGCACTCATGTACACACATAAATACACCATACATAGTATTCAATCGAGTAGTGTGGGTTAAGTTTGAGATAGGGTGTTTGTTGAAATGAAAGAAATAAGAGGAACAAAACAGGCTTCCTCTATAAAAACTCACAGTCTACTGAAAATATATTTACAATACCACAAATGAAATAAGACCGAGATATTGTTATTGGCATTAAAAGAATGGGGGTAATGGGATGAATGGCATGAAGAAGTTTATGTCTGGACTGAACTCTGAAGAATTTCATTAAATTGTGGTAGGGTTGGTGAGTGTTGAAAATATGACATTGGGCAGATGAAAAAAGAAAGATGTCTGAAAGAAATACTGTTGAAGGGGAGTCGGGAAGTAGCACAGCGGGTTAAGTACAGGTGGCGCAAAGGATACCAGTTAGAGCCCTCAGCTCCCCACCTGCAGGGGAGTCACTTTATTTATCTTTCTCTCCCCCTCTCTGTCTTCCTCTCCTCTTTCCATTTCTCTCTGTCCTTTCCAACAATGATGACAACAATAATAACTATAACAATAAAAAATCAAGGGCAACAAAAGGGAATAAATAAGTAAATATTTTTTAAAAAGAAATACTGGTGAATATGATAGGTATTAAATAGGAAAGCTTAAGAGCACAATCTATGCAGGTCACAAATTTTAAAGAGTTATAAAACCCAACTATTCAGTTAGAACTTATCCATTTGGAAAGTAACGTACATGGGTCATTCCATATATCAATATTAGAGATGTATTTGAGATCTTAACTCCACAGCAAGAGAAAGAAAGTAAATATAAACAACAGGAATCTACTTGCGTTAACCTTGAAAGATTTTGTATAGCAAAAATTATAAGACAGAGTGAAAAAGTATTTGTTTTTGGTTTTTTAACAGATGATTACTTTATTAAATGCACACTTGTTGATAGTCCCAGCTTACCTCTACAGTCACTCAATTTCCTGTAGCTATTCTTTTCAGTTTCATATTTAAAGTGATGGGGGAAACCTTTTAAAAAAATAGTGACTTAATAGTGATTTACAGAATTTTAAGATAACAGCACTATAATTCTGCACTGTCCCCACCAGCAGAGCTCTGTATCCTCATTCCCTCCATTGGAATCTGTAGTAGTTTTCCTTCCAAGATGGCAGATATGGGCTGACTATTATTTCTATAAGTATCTGTCTATATTTATATATACTTGCTCATTTTTTTCCTATGGTCCTGCCTTCTCTTCCTTTCTATGGTACACTTATACCTACTCCTATTTCTGAATGTCCTTTTTTTTTTTTTAAACGTCTTCTCTTGCCAGGTCTTGATGGAGTTTGAGGTCAGAGCCTTCTGGTCATCTTCCCCTTTCATTTCTCCCTCTCTGGGAGTATAGACCAAAAATTCATTTTAGGATGTGAAAGGTGGGAGTTCTAGTTTCTGTAACTTCTTCTTTAATGGACAAGGGTGTTGGCAGGTCAATCCATGCCACCAGCCTGTTTCTGTCTTCCCCTAGTGGGGTAGGGCTCTGGAGAGATGACATTCCAGGACACATTGATGAGTCTGTATGCCCAGGGAAGTCAGGTGGAATCATAGTATCTGTAACTTGGTGGCTGAAAGGTGGTAAGATAAAAATCAGGCAAAAAGTATTACTGAACAAGAATCAAATGGTAGGAATAGAGAAGATGAGAATAGGGATATCAGAGTGGAAAGAAGCTAGGAAGTCTATTTGAGGTATGTTCCTGGGTTTCATGACTTCCAGAATTTTTGCTTGACTTTAATAGCTAACATGGAGGTGGGCAAATATATTGTCTGGAAAGATGGTGTCAGAGTTGAGAATAGGGCTAAAAAGTTTGATTAGTGCAGAGTAGCTTTCAAACTTGAAGAAAATCTCTGAATAAAATGAACTGTTCACCCTATCAACCTGACCCTGGATATATATATATATATATATATATATATATATATATATATATATATATATTCATTTTTTGCATAGAAACATGTATAAGCTGAGTCCCTGTATGTCTGAGCTCACAGTCCATGGTCACAGCAGAGAACAGTCTAGGCTGTACTCACTTCAGGACTACTGCTCTACATGTGGCAGGGTAGAATGGCCCACTCTCCCTTTGGAGATTGGGGCAGTCTTGCCATTGCTACTTTATAGGGAAGACAGGTTCCTGAAGTGGCCCACAAAAAGACTTATGATGACATTCCTGATGGATTTGGCCTGTGATGGTGGAGAGAGGGATCTAGTACAGGTCTAAGTTCATCATATCTGTGTGGGAACTCAAGTATTCCCTAACTAAGGCACCAGATGATGGGGTAGTCTGGTATTGACCAGAAAGGCAAAATTAATTGAGCCAGGAGAGAAGGTATTGACCAGAAAGGCAAAATTAATTGAGCCAGGAGAGAAGGTATTTGTACATCATATAATCAACAAGAGCTTAATATCCAAGACAGAAAAAAGAAATCTTAAAACAACAGTAAATAAACTAACAACATAATCAAGAATTTAACCAGTGAATAGAAGGGAGGTATATGAACTGGGACAATAATACAATCAAAATATTATTATTATTATTTTGCGAGAGAGAAGGAGAGAGAGAGAGACAGACAGACAGAAGATGAGACAGTACCAAAGCTTCCTTCAGTGTAGTGGGAACAGGCTCAAACCTGGGCCTCAAGCATGGCAAACAGTATGTTATCCAAGTGAGTGTGATGCCAGCCCTGCAGTAGTGTTTAGAGTATTGTTCTGTTAGTCTTAGAGTGACACACCAAAATCTGGGAAGATATTTGACTTACATAAGTATATGTTTGTGGAGAAAGGTTCAACAAGTGTGGATATTGTATTAGAAAAACAAACAAAAAAGAATGGGGGGGACCGGGTGGTGGTGCAGCTGGTTGCGTGTACATGTTACAATGTGCAAGGACCTGGGTTCGAACCCCTGGTCCCCACCTGCTTTGTGAGTAGCAAAGGAGTGCTGTAGGTGTCTCTCTTTCTCTCTCCCTATCTTCTACCCTCTTGATTTCTGGCTGTCTCTAACCAATAAATAAAGATCATAAATAAGTAAGAAAGGAATGAATGTGAGATAAAAGATTGTAACTCATAATAAAATAAAAAACATTGTGTTGTATAAGATATCTGTATTTCCTTTTTTCCCCCCTTCTCTTTTTTTCTTTTTATTTCTTTATGGGGATTAGTTTTTCACAGTTGACAGTAAATGCAATAGTTTGTACATGCATAACATTTCTCAGTTTTCCACATAACAATACAACCCCCACTAGGTCCTCTGCCATCAAGTTCCAGGACCTGAACTCCCCACTCCCCCACCCACCCCAGAGTCTTTTACTTTGGTGCAATATACCAACTCCAGTCCAAGTTCCGCTTAGTGTTTTCTTTTTCTTTTTAAAATACAGTTCTTTTAAAATTTTTTATTGTATTTATTTATTTGTTTATTGGATAACAGCCAGAAGTTAAGAGGGAAGGGGGTGATAGAGAGGGAGAGAGACAGAGAGACACCTGCAACACTGCTTCACCACTTGCAAAGCTTTCACCTTGAAGTTGGGGACCGGGGGCTTGAACATGGGTCTTTGCCCATTGTAATACATATGTTCAACCAGGTGTGCCACTACCCAGCCTCTGTCTTTCTAAAAAGCAGTATCTTTTCCCTTCTAAAGTCAAATATATTTCCTTAAGGACAAAATGGTATCATATTAGGACTGTTCACTGCACCAGCATGACTATGAAATATTACTGCTAAAATGTCTAGGATGCCCATGTTATAATTGGGATTCTTTAAATCCCCACACCCCCAATCTTAGTCTCACCATTTCAACTCTAAGGGACTTTGTTTCTTGGATCACTGTATGGCATAGAGGCAATAAGTGCATGCAACTCTACTCTAGGAATGACTTTGACTTTAGTTTTTTCTCCTCTTCCTCTTCTCCTCCTGTCTTTCCTCTTCCTCTTTTTTTTTTTTTTTTTTTTGACTTAAGGTTTTTCACTGGTAATTTGAACCATCAGTTCACGTTGATGACTGTTAGTAAACAGTATGATACTTTTGAACTTTAAGTGATTCATATCACCCTTGAGGCCCTAATCAGGGAATCCTTAGATTCCCCCATAGATAGTATGTGCCTAGACTTCTGAAAAATCCCTCTCTTTACCATCACTGATCACTGGTCACATTTATCAAGAATATCATCATAAGCCCTTTTGTGGGCCTCTCCAGGACCATACCCTCACTAAAAACTAGCAGTAGAAAAGGCCTGCCCCACTCTCCAAAGGGAGGCTGTGTCATCCTACTCTGCTACTTGAGGAAGACTGTTCCTGAAATGAGCATAATCTAGAATGTTCCCAGCTATGACTATGTACTGTAAGCTCAGTCAAATAGGGATTTGAAGGTTATACAGGCTCCCATGGTAATTACGAATATATACGGGCCATGAGTCAGATCTGTATGGTAAACAAATGTATTTATATATTTTCCTCAAGTTTGGGAGTTACTCTTTGCCCCATCTGATTTTCTAGTTCTATTCTAAACTCTGGTACCATCTTCCCAGACCATTTTTAGGTTACCTGTATGTTAGCTATCAGACTCAAGAAAATTACTAAAGTCATGGGCCCCTAAGAATATACCTAAAATAAACTTCCTAGCTTCTTTCTACCCTAATGTCCATATTCTCAGCTGCTCTGTTCCTACTCTT
Organism: Erinaceus europaeus; assembly: GCF_950295315.1. Taxonomy (NCBI): domain Eukaryota; kingdom Metazoa; phylum Chordata; class Mammalia; order Eulipotyphla; family Erinaceidae; genus Erinaceus; species Erinaceus europaeus. The sequence continues at coordinate 106,511,327 of NC_080170.1, forward strand.
TTGTTCCTGTTTATTATGCATTTTGTCCTGCTTTATATTTTACTGTCTTTCAGTCATCAAGTTATAGATGCTACTATTATTCCATCCTGACCTCTCTGGGCAGATCACCTCAACAATGTGTCAGAGAATTTCACTTTTCCAGAGCCCTACCTTACTAGGGAAATATAGAAACAGTCTGGGGGTATAGATCAACCTTCCAATGTCCATGTCCAGTGGAAAAGCAATTACAGAATCCAGAATTCTCACCTCTGCACCCAAAAAATAATTTTGGTCCATACTCCCAGAAGGATAAATGATAGTGGAAGATAATCAGAGAACTTTGAACCCCAATTACACCAGGACCCAAAGTCTGCCACCAGGAATCTTGTTTTTTATACCATCACTGAAAGAGAGGCCAATTTGGAAAACATCAGAGTAAGTCAGACACTGTTTCTCTTATCTGAGAAGAGGGGAAAAGGAAGGATGCTTGGAAGCAATAACAGATATAGGTATAACTTAGAAAAGAAATGAAGGCAGAATCATGGAAAAATGGGCACAAAATATAGATAGTTATAGGCATATAGTGATAGATATAAAGCCAACCCTTCTCTGTGACCTTGGGAGAACTACAGTAGTTTCCAGTGGAGGGAATAGCAATATAGAGCTCTGAGGGTAGGAATGGTATGAATTATACTTTTATAATCTAAGAATTTTGTAAGTCAATATTAAATCACTAATAAAAAAATCAATGAAAACTTGATTCACATACCTTCCTAAACAAAAGTGAACCACAATCAGAAATTGTTTTCACGACATGTACCATCATCCATGTCTTTCTGCTGACATCAAATGAATACAGCATAAGATGGTCAGTCCCCATCTTACATTCATCACTTGCTTCTCACCATTTCACCTATAGGCTTATAATTTCCCAAACATCCCACGCTGTTTAATGATTTACACTAGCATAATTCTGTATTTGCTACATGCTTTTCTCTTTGGCCAAAGTACTGTATTTCTTTATTCAGTCTGTCCCAACAATTATTATTCTTCATCAAGATTTATGCAAATACTACTTATTCTAGGACATCTTCCTGACTCAACCAAAAGCTTTTGAGAAATATCTGGAATGTTATTTACTCTTGTATCTGTCAAAATAATACAATATACATACCTCTTGTGTTACATGTAATAGTGTGATAAAATTCAGCTATTGATTTTTATATAGCCCTCACTATATAGTATTTCACAGCCTACATTTTAGGCAATAATATCTCTAACTATGTTTTATTTCCCTACCCTTGCTTATCTTTCACTTATCTTTATTACCTGTCTTTAATTCATGTTGTTTTACATTTCATCTTTACAGGCCATTTTAAATCATCTTTGATGCAATATGCGCTATTTACCAATGAATAAATATGTGCTTAAACAAAGACATTGTCTCTTATTACTCTGCACAGTCCTTGACAGCCACTGAACTCTTACATCCCAGCTGACAGCAGGGTGGTATTTGACAAATGCTCAATTATATTTGAAAAAATAAGTAAATGAAAGCATAACTCTTCTTTTGGAAGTATTATAATCAGTTTGAAACAAGTAAATTAATTATTTACATCTTAAATACATGTATGTGTGGAAAAAAATCACACATTTTAATTTGATTCATTGATTAATGATTGATTGATTTACACCACTCGGGCTTCTTCATTCCAGGTAACTTTTTTCAGATAAAGAAAGAGAGAAACAGAAACACAGAGGGAGAGAGAGAAATACACCACAACACCAAAGCGTCCCATAGTACAGGGAAAGCTAGACTCAAACCTCAGTTGATCATAAGGCAAAGCAGGCACCCTGTAGATGAACAATTCTGACAACAAAAAAATCTGCAAATTTAAAAATGTGAATAAAATATTATTATGGTCAGATAGATAAGAACATTATTTCAGGTGTTCTCAGTGTCACCAAAAAGATCGAATTTAAGCAGTATATATGATAAGTGAATATATATATATATATATATATATATATGGTTTTTTAAAAAAATTATGTTGTTATTTAACTTAAAAAAAGAGGTTGGGAGTGGGGGCTACTGCGGCGTAAAAGGATTCACTGCAGGGATCTGGGAACTGGTTTAAACAATACAAGGTTTATCAGGGTGAAATAGTCAAATTAAGCACTTATCATCAAGGGTTAAGAGTATACTAGGTTCATAAGGTCTGAGTATAGTTATCAAAAGTTTAGCCCCATAAGATGAACAATTATTGCTCATGGCTGTAGAGGGGTCTAAAAGTTACCGGCTAGCAGAGTCACAGGTGTTCAGTTCCCAGGAGAAGCAGCCATGCCACCTCCACCCCAAGATGCTTCTGACCAGGAGAAGCAGAAACAACCAAAAGAGTACTACTTTTCTTTGTACACCAGCACAGACTGGATTCGGCAACAGTCCCCCATGCGCCCGCGCAGACCAATGCATGCTCTGTCGCCAAGGCTGACGTCAGCACTGTGTTGGGACTTCCATCCATGGTCACCGGTATACTGCTACTGTGTCACCATATATGCTATTTCCAAAAGTTATAAGATAATAGGGTATAGTTCTACACTACTCCCACCACCAAAGTTATGTGCCCCCACCCCAACACCCAGTGATAACCACCATAGTACTAACAAGGTCTTAGACATTGGCTGACATTTTTTTCCAGTTAATGTATTTCAATTCTATAATGAATATATTTAAATATATTTTAAAATCTTATTTATTTATTTAGTGCTGGATAGAGACAGAGAGAAATTGAGAGGGGAGGAGACAGAGAGAAATTGACAGGAGGTAGAGGGGAGAGAGAGAGATATCTGCAGTCCTGCTTCACCACTTATGAAACTTTCCCCTGAAGATGGAGGCCAGGGGCTTGAACCCAGGTCCTTGTGCACTGTAATGTGTCCATTTAACCAGGTGAACCACTGCCTGGTCCTTATATTTTAAATATTCATCCTAACAAAAACAGTTGAAAAATATGCAAAGAAAGTTAGGACAATTGTTATGCAAAAGACTTCCATGTTTGAGGCTCTGAGGTTCACTCCACAGACCTACCTTAAACATCAACACAAGTCAGAACTGAGCAGTATTCTGGTACTTGTAGTAGAGCTCTGAAGTCAAATGAAAGATATTGTTGATTTTGGGATGGTTTAGTAATTGGCAATTAAATTTTACATATTATGTAATTTTAGCTTATTCTTACTTTTATTGATAACTACTTTTTCTATATGAATTTTACAGTGCTCTATAAATGTGTTTTGGATCTTTAAGGAAAGCTATAGGTTAAATATTCAAAATGAGATCAGGTGATGGTGTACCCAGTTGAGCACACATGTTGTCATGTGCAATGAATCCCCATTCTCACATGCAGGGGGGAGCTTCATAAGTGGTAAAGCAGTACTACAGGAGTCTTCCCTTTTTTATAAGTGTTTAAAAAAATATTGTCTTTATTTATTGGATAAAGACAGCCAGAAATCGCGTGGGAAGGGGGAGATGGGGAAGGAGAGAGTAGCACTGCTTCACCACTTGCAAAGCTTTCCCTCTGCAGGTGGGGACTGGGGTCTCAAACCTGGGTCCTCGTGCATTTTAACATGTGCATTCAACCAGGTGCACCACCATCCAGTCTCTCTCTCTTACTCTCTATCTTCCCCTTTCTTCTTAATTTCTCTTTGTCCTATCAAATATATGAATAAATTTAAAATATTCAAGACAATGTAATCATATCACACACAGTTTAAAGTTAAAATTACCCTTTTTATAACTATAATGGGGTAAATAACTTATGAGATAGTTGCTATCTCACAAGTATTACTAGGTAACTATATATATATATATATTTATTTATTTATTTATTCTGTTTTTAGATAGAGACAAAGAATACAAAGAGGCAGAGTGAGAGAGGCCACAGTATCAAAGTTTCCTTCAATAAGTGGAGTCAGGCTAGAATCTGGGCTGTGCACATGGCAAAGAAGCACACTATCCAAGTGAACTGTTTTGTTGGCCCAGGAATTATAATATTACTAATTAATCAGTTTATAAATAAGTACTGAGAGCCTGTATTATTGCACACCCTTTTCTTACATTCTGAAAATAGGATAGTGAAAAAAATAAAAAGAATGAAGTTTCTTCCTTTAAACAAACATTCTAATGAAGTACATAACCTACATTTAAACAGAAATGCATAATGCATTTGTGAGTGAGAAGGATATGAAGGAAACAAATTAATACAAGGAAAGGAACTGTTTTGAACACCTCTCTCCTCTCTCTCTCTCTCTCTCTCTCTCTCTCTCTCTCTCTCTCTCCACACACACACACACACATTACTATGATCTTTGGGACAACACAGAACTAGAGGTGGTTATGCTTAGCAAAATAAAAGATGGAATACAACTGCCAGATGATTTCACTCGTATGTGGAATCTAGAAAACTGATACACATGAACTTAAAAACAAAAACACAACAACAGAAGCAAGCAAACCTCACCAGGGAAAAATAGAAACAGGATGGGGTATGGATCGACCTGCCAAAGCATGTCCAGCAGAGAAGCAATTATGGAAGCCAGACCTTCCATCTTCTGCTCCCCATAAAGAATTTTGGTCTCTACTCCCAGAGGGATAAAGAATAAGGAATCTTCCAATGGAGGGGAGGGTAACTGGAATTCTGGTGGTATAAATGATATGTGATTGTATTCCTCTTATTCCACAAACTTATTAATTCATATTAAGACACTAATAAAAAATAAAACTATGGTGATTATCTCTGGGAAGTGAGAGAGTGAGGACACAGAATTTGGTGGTGGTGTGGTGTGTCACTATACACTGTAATCTTACATTCCTGTAACCCATTATTAATCACAAATAAAAATGGAAATGCATGTATCCAGAGGAGAGATACTGTAATAGCACATAATAGGGATGATGAGTTCATAGTGCATATACTGAACTCCCATGTGGCAATAAAAATCAAATAATAAGTAAAATTCTCCAGTGAGGTCTTTCCTAAGACCACACTGATACTGTATTGTTAATAAAAGCTGTGAAAATATTAAATGTCATCTTGCTCACTTATTGTTAGCCGTCATCTTCTTAACAAGATAAAAGTCCAACGGAAACATAAATAAAATGAAATAACAAAGTACAGAGAGTTTAGACGTTATATGATGATGGAGTTAATACACTCCCAAAACATTAATTGAAAGCCCCAAATGAGCAAGCAGAGATGTAGCTAGCTAGCAGAAGTCAGATCACTGTCTTTTCCTGCCTGCAAGTTCCAGAAAATTCATCAGCTATTAGTGATTTCAAAGGCGTTGATGCTGAATAGGGTCATGCTATTTACAATGACGATGAAGTTAAAATAACAGAAAATTCAATTGCTTCTTTGACGAAAATATGGAAACTTGAAGCAAAAGAACTGTCATAGTGTTAGGATAAACTATCTAAACAAAGTTTGTTTCAGAAATAGATAGTATGTCATTACATGTTTGAAATTCCTGTCTTACACTTCTAAATTCACATTTCAATCAACCACTTCAGTGGATGACCAATAGAATTCTCTTAACCTCAGTTATTTTGTCCTCTAAGTAACTTTGGGTAGAGAGAGAACAACTTTAAAGTTGAATGATTTTCCTACATTATCAAATATTCTACTTGACCTTTTATGTTTTTAACAGAAATGCTTAGTTATTCTAAAAGTGCTTTGATACACCATTACACTGGCAATAAAATATTTCTTCCTGTAATGTCCCGTTTGCCCTTTCTTCCGTCATTAGCATACACTTTACACTTTCAGATCAATGCTGAAATCATTTCCGGGTAGACTCTCCCACATCACCAGTAAAATTGCAACACAGTGCATGGGGAAATTTATTGATAAGAAAAAACATTTTAAAACTTGAAACATTTATTCTTAATCTACCCTAGGTTAAAATTACAGATATAGATAATGGAGGTGAAATGAGAGAAAGGCAGGAGGAAACCTTGATGAAGAGTTAGACATACAGAAGAAAGAAAGTAAGAACAAAGGAGCTGGTTTGGGTAGGAACAGCATGACTCCTGCAGGAGACTAAGAAAGCCAAGAACCAGAGTGAGCATTGGTCATGGGAGTGTGTGTGTGTGTGTGGGTGTGTGACATATAAATATAACATATCTATATCTATCTATATGATATGTATTACCACCAGAGTTATCTTTTGACCTTGGTGCCTACAAGGCTTCTATTATTTCTGGCAACATTGATTCCTTTCTCTTTCTCCTTCCCTCCCTCCCTCCCTTCTTTCCTTCCTTCTTCCCTCCCTCCTTCCCTTTTTCCTTCCTTCCTTCCTTCCTTCCTTCCTTCCTTCCTTCCTTCCTTCCTTCTTTCCTTCTTTTTCTTCCATCCTTCCTTATTTTCTTTCTTAATAAAGGGTTAGAGGCCAAAAAAAAAAAAAAAAAGAAGAAGAAAGAGAGAAGAAATCACTTGCATAACTGGTCTAGCAATAATAAAACTTCCTCTGCAGGCAGGCACTGGAGACATGAACCCCAGTCCTTGCTCATGGTAGCCTGTGCTCTCTACGGGGTGAGTCACCAGCCAGCCCTGAGATATATTTTTAAATACGAACATAGTGAGATAACAGGCAATTGTTTCCTACCTACCCAGTGCTACACTATTAATGGAAACAGGGGTTCAAATTATGGGCCTTGAAAACTAGCTGTCAGATTTATAAAAGGCAATAAATTCAGTTTCCTAACTAGTACAAAGAATACATGCTAAACATGAACTAAGACAATGAGAAAGGGCTGAGAAAAGCAAAATTGAAAAATCTTAAGTTCATACAGATAATATCTTCAGAATAAAGATCAGATACTCCAGGTTTCACTTCTTGGCTGCTGTGAATAATCCTACATTTACCATTCAATATATTATCAGTTTAATATATTAGGTAGCTAAAATAAAGTGTACTTGATGGTCTCATCTGATCACGTTTTTGACATCTGAGTTAGAACCATATGAAAGCAATAGTAACGCTCTGTGTAACCAACTTGAGTTATACAAGATATACATTAAGGGGCTGAGTAATGACGCATCAGATAGAGTACACATGTTATTGATGTAAGGTACAAGGACCTCAGTTCAAGCCCCTAGTCTCTACCTGCAGGTGGAAAGCTTCGTATACAGTGAAGCAATGATACAAGTGTGTCTCTCTCTCCCTATCTCCTCATACCCTCTCAATTTCTCTCAGTCTCTATTCAAGATAAATAAGTATAATGGTAAAAAAAAATTAAGTTAAACAATAGCTTTAAAGAAGATACACATGAAAATAATGCAAGGAAGTACTTGGAGAACATTCTATTAATTGAACTGACTGATAGTTAAATAGTCCTTAGTTATAGATGGGGTATTAGACTAATTCAATTCAGAATATATGTTTCAAAGAGCATCACGGTCAGATTTTGCATAATGTAAATATACATCCCTGCACCCACACAGAAACACTACTACAATTATTTATGTAATTCTATACATTAATAATAATACCACCACCAATAATAATGGTACTGTATTACATTGTGCATATGGTCAAAATACTGATTAGAAATTAGGATGCCTGGGATTGATTAACAGCTACTATTAGGGGAAAGCTACCTCTCTATCTGATACTAAATGCACCTCTAAATGAAGAGAACAAAAACCTCTATCACTGCCTAACAGGATTACTAGAATTAGGGGCAAATTATATGACTATATGAAGGATAAAAGTGTTTTGTCATGTGTCATAATGTCTCAGGATTCTATAAATTCACCTCATGATATTAAGGCAATTTATTATTGAAACAAAGGACAAAATACAACACCTCAAACAGCTGATGAAGCACATCTGTTATATAATCAAAATAAAATAGACATTGCAATATAACTGAGCCTTACCAATTCAGTGATGTGAAGAATCGTTTCCTGTAATCTACTAATACATTCCCTTACTAACATTAACAAACAGTCCAGAAAATTTATTTCTAGGGGCTTAAATGCATTTTATGTGATTCAAAAAGAATATAGTACAAAGTATTCATTTTATGATGAAAGATTCTAAAAAGTCAAATCCAGATGTAGTGACACAAAGTTCCATAATTTCCTATTTGAGTAACCTCTTTCAAAAAATACAAGAAGGAGAAACACACGCAGGAATTTATATATACTCATTATTTATGGATATCAACATGGTTAAAGTGTAATCTGTATACTGAGCACTCCAACCTATAGTCAAAGCAAAAGAGAGGAAGCCCTACAAGACCTGGGAATCATGGAAATTTACCTGTGCATTTTTTTTTGAATTTCTGTTTTTGTTTTTGTTTTTGTTTTTTAATTTAAGAAAGGATAAATTAACAACTCCATAGGGTAGGAGGGGTACAACTCCACACAATTCCCACCACCCAATCTCCATACCCCACCCCCTCCCCTGATAGCTTTCCCATTCTCTATCCCTCTGGGAGCATGGACCCAGGGTCTTCGTGGGTTGTAGAAGGTGGAAGGTCTGGCTTCTGTAATTGCTTCCCCGCTGAACAAGGGCGTTGACTGGTCGGTCCATACTCCCAGTCTGCCTCTCTCTTTCCCTAGTAGGGTAGGTCTCTGGGGAAGTGGAGCTCCAGGACATATTGGTGGGGTCTTCAGTCCAGGGAAGCCTGGCTGGCATCCTGATGGCATCTGAAACCTGGTGACTGTGCATTTTTATAAGTGGGTCACCAAGTAATATGGAGAATTTCATCCACAGTGTCACAATCCTTACTGATAAGAGATTAGATCTGAAAATGCAGTTAATCTATATTTGTAAAAATTGACCCTTCATTTTAGGAAATATTAAGAGAGAATTACCAGTTTTTAAAAGGAAAAAAATGCATATTTAATCCCAGCAAGATAATCTTTAGAAGTTTGTTCTGTGACCCTTAATAGCATACTAAATACATTCTTACTTTAGTGACATTATCTATAAAATATAAGGTTGGGCTAGGTACTTGCTAAGGTTCCATAAAGTTCCAATATTTTATAATTTTATGGATTTCCCAGAAATTTCATTTTTCAATTGAAGAACAAAAATTTGATGTCATGTGTGTGCTAAAACTAGGAGTAGAGTGATGAATAGAAGTTTATTGTCATCATTCCACTTAGATTCACTATTTTATTTTTTTCAAATATTCTGAAAAATCACTACCGTACATGTTTATATAACTCCTGTTAGGTAAGATGCCATTAAAGGTTATAATTAAATATACTGTCACTTTTCTGAAGTTGAAAAATACTGTATTTTTTTGTTTGTGTGTCACATAGCTTTGAATATATTTTGCACATCAAGTTCAGGAAGAAAAATAACTCTCAAAACCTCCACTGTATTGTGAAATGTATCTCTATAGAACCATTTAGAAAAAAGAATAGATGACAAAGACCCTTACAAAGTATCAAGTATGTGTCCTTGTCACTGTAGAAATAATGTTCCACATTACCCAAGAATGCACAGGCAGGTAATAACTTATGACCTAATCAGCAATAGTGCTGTGGATTCTGATTTAATGTGGAATTTATTCATAAACAAAGTCGTCCAAGAGGACAGTTTGAAAATAAAAAAGCCTTATTGATTTATGTATTCCATGTGTGGAAGAATTGACAGTCTGTCAAATAATTCTCATAGTACACTGTTCCTCTAAAGAACTAAAATGTAGAAGACTCCAGAATTCAACATCTTTCAAAAATATTTAAGAAATAAAGTGTAGGGCTGGGAAGACAGCCTAATGATTATGCAAAAGATTGGGTGCCTGAGGTATAAACCAGAGCTGAGCAATGCAATGGTCCCTATCTGTCTTTCACTCTTTCTCTCTCTCTCCAATTAAAATAAAATAAATAAATATTTTAATAAAGAAATGAAATTTAAAATTATACTTATAAACAAGTATAAGGTTACTATCAATTGTATTATTTTTTGAGAAATTTTACATGTTTTAAAATATTCTGGCAGTGGAAAGAATGTGAAAGGTAAGGCAAGTTCCATTCCTGTTATGTGTCTGGGAAGATAAAGCAGTGCACACACATTTATGCGAACATACACATGTATACACATTTGTGTGTGTACATATACGCACATATCATGAGCTAACCCTAAAATACTGAAACTGTATGAAACAATATATTCATGAAAGCTTAAAATTTACAAGTATGAATCAGTGAATGATAGCTATTAGAAACACATTGAAACAGCTGAGACCTAAAGCATAAAAAGATTATTTGGGTTTAGATAGACAAAAAAAGAGAGTAGAAGGATATTTTTTAGGAAATATAAGGATACTATGTTTAGGTCATTTGAAGCCCACTCTGAGAATTAGAAATAAGAACTTTCAACAAAATATTTCTACTCTTAATCAAGAGAATGCAACAAAGACATTGAAAAATAAGGATGTGTCAAGGGCATATTTATACTAGATAAAGGGTTTTATCCAATAAAAAATATGGACCCAGGGCTATGAGAGAAATCTACTAAAGAAAAAGAAAAAAATACAGTAATGCTGTGAAGGGTGAACTGATCCTAAGAGCACAAAAATAAGCTAGAGGATAGAAGGGCAGATGATTCTTGCAGAAACCTCAGTACAGAGAAGATGGTCTAAAATGAGGTTAGAAAAAAGTTGACCAATCATGGCATTTTAAAAGAAACACAGTTGACATTTAACTTTAGTACTGCTACAAAGGGTAAAGCAGAGAAAACCACCAAAGTTTATTCCAAGGTCTAACTCTTAAGACATTAATACAAATGCAGTATTACAGGTAATAAAATAAAATCCTTAGGAAGAGGAACCAACCAGGGATAGATGTTGGGAGAGGAGAGATGGAAGGGTTAGATATTGTTGAGCTTGATTCTTTTCTGTAGCAGATACTAAGACATAAAACAGAAGAGAAACTGAATATGATAAATCTCTTTGGGAACTATTAACCCAAAACTATGCACATAGGCATATTCTATCTGTACTCAGCAGGGTGGGGGTAAGAAATATTTTCCAGGTTACTCATTATATGGAGAATCTAATGAAAAATACAGATCTTCTCCCCAGGAAAATAAATACTTTTACTAAAATATTCATAATTATGCACAAATTTCCCAAAGTTGTTCATAATCTATCTTATCTAGATAAAGCCCAGTATATTTTGGATAGTGAAGAGAAGATAGATATGTCATCTACTAAGGGATGGCAGGGAACTCACCAGGTAGAACACACACATTACCATACACAAGGACCCAGATTTGAACTCCAGACCAACATATGGTAGCTTCTGCAAGGGGAAGGCTTCATGTGTGGTGGAGTGGTGCTACGAAGTCTCTCCTCTTTCTATCACTCTCCCTCCCTGTCTGTTTCTCATTCTTTATTTTATCTAGAGAATATAAGGAGTGTGTGTCGGAAGGGAGTAGGGGATGGGGGGTGGGAGTGGGTAGACACAGACTGCCCAGAGCAGTGGTTCATGCAGGCAGTGATCACCAGGCCTTCATATAGAGCTAAGTATCCTTTCATGGGAATCTCCATGTGCTTAAGCCCTGTTAAGGGAAATGATTCCAACATATGTCAAAATGTACAAATTTATTTGATGCAATTGTAATATGAGAGAGGCTACTTCTTTAAGAGAGAGAGATTAAACTTAATTCTAAAGAGAGAAAAAGTTACTGAGAATGTATAACCAATGAGGAAAGCAAGAGGGTCAGTGAAGAAAAATTAATTTAAAAATTTATTGGATATTAAGCTTTGTGGGAATCTTGCTTTAAATTACATGTTTGAAAAAAGCAAGCTACAGTGATCAAATACAAAGAAGGGAGATATTCTCAGTAAAATGACTTAGCAGACTCTTTTAAAGTTGAGTTCAACAGGCCAGGGATAGAGCTCAAGGATCAAACACATTGAAAAAGAGAGGACTCAGAGAAGCCTGATTAAAGTTTGATCAAAGTGGCGCTCTGTCAACTTCTCCACTTTACATTCATCTCTTTACTCAAGAAATATGAGCAAATTTCAATGATTTGATAGATACTCTGTGATGGATATTAAGATCAACTGCAGAGGTCTATCTTTTCTCTTAGATATCTTGGCTTCTGCTACCCATTATATGACTCGGTTCCCTTGACTCTAGTTCATTTGGCTCTACATTCTCCCAATCACAGACCTACTTCCCCAGGCTTAAACCACCTGCCTAGCTATCTGTGCATTCTATTAGATTGTAAATTCCGTGAAGCTATGTACTGTAGAGGCCTAGTTCACTAATCTCCAGTAATTAGCACTAAATCAGATCAAGTAAATAAGTAAGGGAATAGTTAACAAGTTTTACAAAATATAGAAATGGAAAGCCAGAAACAGAGAAGTGACTCTAAACGTTAAGAGAGATACCAAGGATATATTGTTTCTCAGGTAGAAAAAGGGAAATAGGATCCAGTAGATAACTCATCCAGGATGGGGCATGCTTTGTCATGTGTGAAACCTAGGTTTGAGTATTGGCATCTTATGTGAGCATTATGGCACAATGACACAAGAGAATAGTGTCCCCCCCCCCTCTCTCTCTCTATATATATATATATACATAGTAATATATTATCTATATATATATATTCAAAAGCCTAGTTGAAATGAGAGATAGGTGTACAGTCCTTTGTATGAAAATTCAAGTACATATTTTATTTTCCTTGCAGCTCTCACAATAGAATGGTATTTTAATATTTGTATATACTTATAATATTTACAAAAATGTATGCACAGACTATTTCATCTTCAAAATATGTCTACATTCACAATTTATCAAGTTAGGTATATACAGTTTATGCATAGCTATTCAAGACAAGATTTGTTCTTGCTAATGATTGTCTGAAAATGACTTCAATATTTTTATTATTAATGACACATGCTATCCCATAGATTCACACATAATCCACTTAGGGGACAGGTACTGGCATGCCTGATACAGCTCAAATGTTACAATGTGTAAAGACCAGAGTTCAAGCCTGCTTCTCTATCTGCAAGCGGAAAGCTTCACAAGTGTTGAAACAATGCTACAAGTATCTCTCTTCCTTTGTATTTCACACTGCCCTCTAAATTTATCTTTGTCCTATTAAATAAAATAAAGAAAGAAAAATTAAAAAGGAAATAAATAGCCTTTCACTGAGAGTACTGAACTCATAGTGTAGGCACTGAGCCACAACAACAGCTCTAGTGGCAATAAAAAAGCACTGTGTAGCTGGAACACAGTTTAAAAAATAAAAATAACATCATTTAGACTTATATGAATAAAAACAGAAAGGCTAAATCAGGACAGTAATGTTTTTCAATTTTTTCCCCATCTGATTTTCTCCCAAATGATCATTTCACACTGAGAACTGCTCATCAAACCCTAAACACACATTCAAAGTTTAAAGTGCAAATAATGAGCACCTGCATGCTTGAAGGCGATGATTACAGACTGAGGTGGGGAGTAGAGGGGGGAGGCAGGGGAAGGGGAGGAGGGAAGGGAAAGAAAGACAGAAAGAGAGGAAGGAAGGAAGGAAGGAAGGAAGGAAGGAAGGAAGGAAGGAAGGAAGGAAGGAAGATTATGAATGCTATTTCTCATTACTCTGGTGTTCTGGATATAATAAGCCATTGTGTATTGACTCTTAGAGGGCCCATTTCAATTTACAGTAAAGATAGTCATATGTCCTTGGGCCTTTTATAACGGGTCAGTTTTTACTTGTTGTCAGATCATGAAACTCAGTGGAACAGAACTAAGTCAGTAATAGAGTAAGGGCCCATCCCTCTGAGTTTAAGTCATTATTGTCGTTGGCCTTCCATTCTGTGTCTTTTTCACCTAACTCAAGTACTCTTTTCACTATCTGCAGCAATTTTACCTGTATTACTTGGGTTTTCAATGACACCACAGGGATATGTTAACAATAAAGACCCATCAGAGACCACTGAACTGAACCTACTGGTTCCTGACAAAAATATATCCTCAACCCTTCATTGTTCTATTCTGGAATGCCTTTTCATTTCAAATAAGAAAAAAACGAAATTTATTCCTTTACTCTCAACAAAATAGCACCAGGTAATTAGCTTATTTGCATTCACATGTTACAAACTGGACATTATTTTTTCAGTTGAATATGGAATATTATACATACCTTGCTCTAGAAACAGTGACAGAGGCCCAGACTTCTGGCCAGGTAAAGCATGGAGTTCCCAAATCCCTCCTGGTGGATGATTCTAAACTTTGTTGCATGTTAGAATCACCTGAGGGAGTTTTTGAAATACACCAATGGCCAGCCTCCTGCCCCAGAGTTGGATTTAACTGGACTGGCTTGCTGCTGGAGTGATTCCAATGTGCAGACAGGGTTGAGAAACACTTCTTCTTCTTCTTCTTCTTCTTCTTCTTCTTCTTCTTCTTCTTCTTCTTCTTCTTCTTCTAGTGTTTGCCCTTCTTCTGTAGCCAAGAAACACTTAATTAATTAATTAAGACGTAACTCGAGACCCGTGCTCCTTATTGTTGACAACATATTAGAACTTCCTGGTGGACTTTTTTAAAACATTGATGTCAATTCCCCATCCAAGCTTCAAGAAATCAGAAGGCTGTCAGTAGGGTCCGATTCTAAGGCTCCACAAGTGATTTTGCTTCGGGTCACCATTGCTCTAAAACTCTTACAAGTCAGCATGTGGTCTATAGTTTAGAAAAAATAACAAGAAGAAACAAACAAACCCAGCACTTGAAAGCTCCAAGAATTGAAGTTTCAGGCACCACAACAGACCAAATAAAATTCCACATTTTAAACAAAATCCTTAGTTAACTATCATACATAATAATTTGTGAATGACTCAGAATGTTGGGATTATTTTCCTTTTTTTTTTTCTTTTTCTTTTTGCCTCCGGTATTATCACTGGGGCTAAGTGCTAGCACCACTGCTCCTGGCGGCCATTTTTTCCCTGTTTGATTGGATAAGACAGAGAAACTGAGAGCGGAGAGGAAAAATAGAGAAAGAGACAAGTGAAGACCTGCTTCATCGCTTGTGAAGTGACCTCCCTGTAGGTGGGGGAGCCCCAAGCTCCAACTAGGATACTTGCTCTTTGTACTATGTGTGCTTAATACCGTGTGCTACCGCCCAACCGCCTTTGGATTATTTTTCTTTCTTTCTTTTTAATATTTATTCATTCATTTTCCCTTTTTGTTGCCTTTGTTGTTTTATTGTTGTAGTTATTATTGTTGTTGTTATTGATGTCGTCATTGTTGGATAGGACAGAGAGAAATGGAGAGAGGAGGGGAAGACAGAGAGGGGTAGAGAAAGCTAGACACCTGCAGAACTGCTTCACTGCTTGCTAAGAGACTCCCCTGCAGATGGGGGGAGGGTCTTGAACGGGGATCCGTATGCCAGTCCTTGCACTTTGCGCCACTTGGTGCTTAACCACTGTGCTACCATAGGACTCTGGGGACTACATTTCTAAAGATCTGTACGCACAGTTACTTCTGCTCAACTGTTCCATTTCTTTTCATCTGACTTCTCAAGTTCTACATGAAAAATTCACTACTGATCAGGGTCAGTAGAGTATATTACTAATATTACTATATTAGTATGTCTAATTGACACAGTATAGAAAAGCCCTTCTACTTTCTTTACCTCATGAAGAATTTTGGTCCATACATCCAGAGGCATAAATAATAGTGAACCTTCCAATGGAGGGAATGGAGTATGGAACTAGTCTTGGAAATTTTACCCCTCTAATCCTACATACAACTTTGTTAATCATTATTAAATCCCTAATTTAAAAAGAGCAAGAAATAATCATGTAGACCTAATCATCAGTCGCTATTTCCTACACTAACTCCTGAGACTGAAATTCAGATTATTTTATAATTTAACTATAAAAACAAGATATTAGTATATCATACATTCTATCCAAAAAAAGAAAGCTCTGCTTTGTCTGATACATGCCTTTTTTTGAATCAATTTTATTGGCAGGGGGTAGTGGCTTACAGAGGGAAGTGGTAGTTGTTGACACATGGGTTCAGTCTCTCATCTCCCTGTGAAATTTATCTGCAGGGCATTCTCACCCATAACTTAGGTCCTTTTCCATCACCATTAAACAGGCCTCCAAGGTTCTCTCCTCTCTCTCATTCCACTTCCTACCTCAGAGTCCTTTCCTACCGTGCCATACAGCCCACTCAGTCCAAATTACGCTTTCATGCTTTCCCTCTAGCTTAAGAAATAAGAACAGAGAGTGATCCATGACTTCCAACCTTCTACCTATATATCTGTCTTTACCTGACATGCTTTCCTTCCATGTTAACTGACCTCAGTTAATGGCATCGTTCCAGGATTTCTCTGCTGCTACCTCATGCCCAGGTTGTAATAATCTCTCTTTGCTACAGTACAGTCATCATGCCCTAGATATACCCCTCTCGTGACCCCTACTACTTTCTTCCTTGTCACTGTTCAGACTTGTTTTATAATCTCTGTTAGAGGAGAAGTTATTGTCAGGCAAGGATCTGTGCATAAATCATTTCTATAAAATTAATACTACCTTCCCAGAGCTGCAGCTACAGTAGACATTCTATTGTCTTCCTTTTCACAACTACTTCTGCTTAACCAATTCAACTCGGGCTTCTTAGAAGAATGTATTGTCATAACCTCTAAACTTAAAAAGCTTTTTTTTTTTTTTAATCAACTCTGGCCCAGACAGGTGAACATTTTACAAAGTGTGGTCCTTGCAGAGTGTAGATTCTGGCACTTTAATGATGTATTTGGCACTTTGGAAATGTGATTCCTTCCAACAATTATTGAAAGGAAGTTCTCATAGGCACTGATTGTAATGCATGGCACCCTATGGGATAATTTTTAGTGATAATAGATTATTTGCCATCCATGATAAGTTTATGATTATTTATACATTCCAGGACCACCTAGATATGTCATCAACATTTCTTGCTGGCCCAAAGGGACATAATATCTCAAATGTTGGGGGCCGAGTATTGATGCATCTGGTTAAGAGCATACATTACATATGGTTCAAGCCCCTGGTCCTACAGAGGGGGAGCTTCAAGGATGGTGAAGCAGTGTTGCAGGTGCCTCTCTTTGTCTTTCTCCCTTTCTTTAGACAACTCCCCTCATGATTTCTCTCTCTGTCACTATCCAAATAAATAAGCAAATAAAATATTAAAGATATAATTATTAAAAGCGAGCTGGTCAGCACACTTGGTTAAGTGCATGGATTACCATGCACAAGAACCTGGTCCTAATCTGCAAGGGGAAAGCTTCACAAGCGATGAAGCAGTGCTGCAGTTGCCTCTCTCTCTTTCTTCTATCCTCCCTTCCCTCTGAATTTCACTCTGGCCGATCAAATAAAATAAAGTTAAAATAAACAATAAGTAAATATGAAACATATATATATATATATATCAAATGTGTAAAGTCTATGTCCTTGAAATAATATTAAATAAGAGGGGGATAACAAATAGAAAAATAATTGTGACACCTTCAAAAGTCTTAGAAGTTTCTGTGTTTTGAGAAACAACAAATTTCCACAGAACCAGCTCAAACAGATGGCATGAATATTTTAGAATTATTCTAACTCATGTCCAATTGATTGGTAATTTGCAGTTATCAGTTGCTCTAAAAGTACTTTCATAAGTATGTTGACTTATTCCAAAATATTTTACCTGGGTGGAAAAACCCACAAAATGAGACGTAATAATGTAAACACTTTTCATAATTTCCTGGCAGTGACAGTTTATCAGAGCTTATGATAAGGTATTCATTCATTTCCTTTGAAATGATCTTAGAATGGAGGGATAAATGGAATGGAAGGAAAAGGAAGCTAAGTTTCTATAGCTACAAGAAACCATATATATTTATTTTATATCTTTATAATATCTATATTTATCTCTTGACTCCATGTTCCAGATAATGCAAGTGACTATATCCTTTATTCCTGTTTTGAATAAAAGGATAAAAATATTTCTAAATCTTTTTGTTGTAGGTAATTCCAGAAGTGCATGGATAAAATGACAAGATTCTTGGTGTGGAAATTTCCACACTGACTTTTTATCTTTACAAATATTGTAAATTCCCACTAAGTCTATATCATTGGTTACAATGACATTGGAAATGTTCACCTATTAAACACAACTTTCCCCAGCCATTAGCTTTTATTTAAAATTTTTTTAATTACTCATAAGTATCTCTGCCAACTGAATTGCCAGAAGATTTAACACTTTTGTTATCATTTTATCTAATGGTTCCTGAATGTAGACATACACTAAAATTACCTGGTACTCGGAAAAACATTTTTGATACCAGAGCTGCTGTCTGTGTCTTAGGGATCTAAGTCTTCTTATGTGATTACAAGATGCAGACAAATTTGAATAATAACCGCTTTCAATTGATATAATTTGGGTTGATAATATTTTCTCTGCATTCTTCAAAATAAACTTTCTCTGTGTCTACTGGTAGAATCATATTTTTATTTTTCCTTTTGTTGATGTGGCATATTATATTAATAGACTTAACATGTCGAGTTATCTTTGCACTGCTATCATAAATGTCACTTGATCATGATGTATGGCCATTTTAATATATTGGTAAATCCATTTTACATTAACATTTTGTTGAGAATCTTTGCAACTGTATTTATAAGGGATATTGGCCTATAATTTTCCTTTTTGTGACATCTTTCTCTGTTTTTCATACCTAGATAATGTTTACCTCAATATGATCTCATGAAAGTTATCTGGAAGAATTCCCTCTTTTCTCAATGCTTTTGGAAGAGTTGAAAAATGTTACATAATGGTTTTTTATTGATATTACTATTTAAATTTCCTGACTGGTAATTGGTCTGTTCAGGTTTTCTATTTCTGAATTTATTTAATTAATTTGTTTACTTACTTGAAGAGCCTAAACCTTGTACATGCACAATTTCACCACTCCCAAGTTGACTTTTTCACTCAGAGAGAAAAAGAGGGGGTGACACCACAGTGTTAAAACATCCCCCATGCCATGGCACACCCAAGTAGTTCACAGTTCAAACCAGTCATGTTAATAGCCAGACATACGTCCTAACCCAGTGAGTTGCCTCCTGTCTTGGTCCATCTTCAGGTTTTCTTTTTACTCCTGACACAATCTTGAAAGGATGCATGTTCTCAATAATTTCTATATTTCTTCTAGGTTTTCCAATTTAGTGGCATAAAATTATCCACACAGTCTCATCAACCTTTGTATTTCTGGGCTCTCCGTTGTAATTTCTCCCTTTCTTTTCTGATTTACTAGTATTTTCTTGCCTTTTTAGGGAGGAGGGGGAAGCCTAGTTAGGAATATTGGTTTTATCTATGTTTCTGAATAATTGGATTTTACTGGATAATAATTGGATTTTACTGGATCCCTAGTATTATTTACTGAGGAAAAATTAATGAGATTTTCAACAATAAGTATCAGTATCCTTTCCAAGCTTCTATGTATTAATAATAGGGATCCTAATGTCTACTCTGCTTTTTCATTTTCATGTATTTTATTGAGTGCTCTCCAAATTCAGGAAATTTTTCTGAGTGTCAGACTCCAAGTTTGAATACAGATGACCTACTTAGTAGGGCATTGGTAAATAATGGTTAGTAGATGTCCTGTCTAAGCCCTTTCTAGGAAGAATAGAAAATAAAAGTATACAGTTAATCACCATGTAGAAAAGCTTTGTTTGTTTGTTTTTTAAGATAGTGAAAGAGAGAAGGAATGATAGATACCGCAGCAATAAAGTTTCCTTTATTGTGGTGGGAGCCAGGCATGAGCCTGGATCACATACATGACAAAGCAGCACATTATCTAAGTAAGCTATTTCATCTGCCCCACCTAACTACTACTTTTTTTTTTTTAAGGTACCTCTTTGATGTTGTTCAGCTTAACTTTTCATCCAAACTGTCCTTGAGAGGTATTTTTAAATATGATACACTTTTTTTTTCAGTATTTTCTAAAGTTTTTTTTTTTTTTTTAACAGAATGGTAGAATAACATAGAAAATAGCTTTTATTCACTCCAAGGACAACTAACTCATACACCCAAGGGCAGAATTAGTCTCTAGGTGTATATACTAGCCTAAGGCTGTCATGGGTGCCTGTGTGTTAGGAACCACTTTAAAAATAATCACCTTGTGTGACTTGTATCTGATGCCAATGGTCCATTTTCATTGAAAATGTCTGAGGTCTTTATTTCCTTGATACAGTGAATGAAATTCTCTTCACCCTGTTCCTAGTTTTCCTCCATTGTCTTAACATGAGCACATATGCCAAGGTCTGCGTACCTGCAGTTTGTACCTATATTATTAAATATGGTCTTTTTTTTAATTAAAGCTGTGTCTCTTCATATTATAACTATACTTGAATCAAAAAAGAAGCATTTACTAAATAAAATCCCTTTTACATGAAAGGTATATATTCTTGACAATGTGGTGTGTAAATAGAAGAGGCTTAATGTTTTTCTTTTATTGTGTGCGTGTTTTAAATACTTCTTTTTTTATTTTTTAATTTATTTTTACTGGGTAATTAATGTTTTACAGTCAACAGTAAATACAATAGTTTGTACATGCGTAACATTTCCCAGTTTTCCACATAACAATACAACCCCCACTAACTAGGTCCTCTGCCATTATGTTCTAGAACCTGAACTCTCCCCTCTACCCAGCCCAGAGTCTTTTACTTTAGTGCAATACACCAATCTAACTACTTCTTAGAGATATCTGAAATACTGACCAGTTGTTCCCAGTCACTGTGACTATAGTCTTAATTGTCATTTTTATTTTCATCCATTAAGTTATTACTATCTGCCCTATACCATGCTAAAGTAAAGTCTTTCTTTGTCTTTATTTCCATGTAAGTCTTGGTATTGCTTTTTTTTTTTCTTCCATTCTCCTTTTTTTTTTTTACAGAAACAGAAAAATTGAGAGGGATTTGGTACATAAGGGAAGAAAAAAATAAAATAAAAAAGAAAGAAAGGCAACTGATCATGATTTTAATTAACTAAATACAAGCAATACATATATGAATTTGTGATAAATTGCTATGCCTACATTAAAACCTTATACATAAAAAAACAGTATGTAAAATTCAAATTATGCCAGAATTCATTAGATCAATGCAACATTCATGCAATGTCATCTTTTGGACTCCACTTCCTCTCTTGTGAGTTATTGGCTATATTATATTGAGGGGAACCATTCAAAGAGAATAAATATAAAATCAGAATGCCAAAATATAACTCTATTGTTGAAAAAAGCTCCAAAAGTGAGAAAAGCCACTGATTGGGGATAGTTTCAAAACGAAAATAAAACCTTATTTATGAATTATAGTATCACTGGCGCCTGAATAACTTATCCACTACCATGCTTAACCTTATTGTCAAAGTGTAGAATTTTTCTTGCAGCTCTGAATTGTCCTGAGTATATCTGTCATGCTAATGCTCAGGGTCTTTGGCAGATAAGAATAATTGCTAGGGCCAGCAAAAGAGCCCTAAATTTGTGCCTCCTTCACCATTCCAGAACCACTGCACTGGGGGAGGTGTCCGTGTATTTAATCCCTCTCTGTCTCTTTCTCTGTTCTTCTACCTGAAAAAGCCAATCTAGACTGATAAAGTTCAAATAACAACAACAAAAACAAAACAAAGTACTTGCTGGAAGCAGTCTGAAGATGGTTAAGCTTTCCCCAAAAAGCGTTCTCAGGAGAAATGATCTCATAACAATTTTTACCTAAATGGAGGAATTTGCTACATTTATTCTCCTATAAATACAAGGTAAATTTTGCAACCCATGGTGGATATAAAGAAAGTATAGCCTTCTTGTTGCTTTTACCTGACTTCAGAAATTAAAAGGCCATTTGCCATTTATTTAAGAAAAACTGGATATGACTTTATATCATTCAACCACACAGTATAGAACACACTTCCCAAACTAAGATCCTACAGTTGTCACTATTAACAAACAGCTCTATGGTAATCTCAAGTTCCAGCCATTATTTTGTGAGAGAAAAGATAAATTGGAAAGATATTATCATCATTACTCATCTACCTCGCTGGGGATTCTATCTAATTTGTTAGTTTCTTCCTCACAGGTATGGTGGAAAATAGATGTGAGATGGTCTGCCAGAACCATTTTGAGAAATCACTGATTGAGGGATTAAAACTGACATTTATATACAGCTATCAAGAACAATGAACCCACCTTCACTGACCCATCTTGTACAGAGCTAGAAGGAATTATGTTAAGTGAGCTAAGTCAGAAAGATAAAGATGAGCATGGAATGATCCCACTTAGCAACAGAAGTTGAGAAAGAAGATCTGAAAGGGAAACTAAAAGCAGGATCTAACTAAATTGAAAGTAGGGCACCAAAGTAAAAACCTTGTGGTGAGGGGTAGACATGCGGCTTCCTGGGCCAGTGTGGGGTGGGGTGGGTGGGTGGGATGGGACACAGTCTTTTGGTGGTGGGAATGGTGTTTATGTACACTCCTAGTAAAGTGTAGTCATATAAATCACTACTTAATACGAGAGGGGCAAATTAATTGCATGTCTCGAAGTTTTTAAAACACAGACTGAGTCTTTTTAATAAATAGGCTGTGTCTTTGATATGCAGACTCTCTCAAAAGCCTAGACCAAGTAGATCAGAAGCAACCGGTGGCACAGCTATATACAAGATACTGGGTACTATACAGCAAACCCTAACAAAAGAATTTTCCAAAGTTAACCCAATTACCAAAAAATGTGATAACAATAACTATCCATTGTCTTTTTGAACCCTTAGGCAGCAGGAACCTCACATTTCCACTAAAGAGCCTATATTTCCCCCAGTCCTGGAACCTTAGGATAGGGCCCACTTTCCCGCATGCCTCTCCCAATCCATATCAAATAACATTGCATCTGCCGATCACAACCTAATCAACGCAACGATTGCCACCTCAACATGCTTCAGCTCAGACTGTGTCCAGAGACTTCAGGTGTGGAATGACAACCCTTCAGCTTCATTACTCAGGTGAGACCTTTCCTTTCATAGTATTCTCTAATTCCATCCCAGGTGGTTCACTTTCTAACGAAGTCCCAAAACCTAGATATAGACCAGGTTCT
Organism: Erinaceus europaeus; assembly: GCF_950295315.1. Classification (NCBI taxonomy): domain Eukaryota; kingdom Metazoa; phylum Chordata; class Mammalia; order Eulipotyphla; family Erinaceidae; genus Erinaceus; species Erinaceus europaeus. The sequence continues at coordinate 106,534,430 of NC_080170.1, forward strand.
GTGAGAGAGAACATATGTTCACATGTATCCATAAACTAGTGCAAAATGTATACCTGAAAGCAGAAGTACACTAGAGTTTGCAGTGAGTACCCCCCCCCCAACACTTCCTCTCCACTATTCCAACCTTTGAGTCCATGATTGCTCAACAATTTGTTTGGTTTTGTATGTTAACTCTCTTTTCAGTCATCAGGTTCCAGATGCCATCAGGATGCCGGCCAGGCTTCCCTGGACTGAAGACCCCACCAATGTGTCCTGGAGCTCCACTTCCCCAGAGACCCACCCTACTAGGGAAAGAGAGAGGCAGAGTGGGAGTATGGACCGACCAGTCAACACCCATGTTCAGCAGGGAAGCAATTATAGAAGCCAGACCTTCCACCTTCTGCAACCCACAAAGACCCTGGGTCCATGCTCCCAGAGGGATAGAGAATGGGAAAGCTATTGGGGAGGGGATGGGATATGGTGATTGGGTGGTGGGAATTGTGTGGAGTTGTACCCCTCCTATCCTATGGTTTTGTTAATTTATCCTTTCTTAAATAATAAATAAAACTGACATTTATTTTTCCTTCTATAGAAACTAAATTCTGAGATACCTAATCATTAAGTATGTTAAAAAAAAAAAAACCCAGAAAGTTTGTGAAGCTAATTGTATCACCCACAGTTTTACCCATAATCTACACTAGGTATATTTCTCTCTCAGTTGACAGCATATTCCTCAGAAGCTAAATAGATGGACACAGAGGATAGATCATTAAATTTCTCTGCAAGGTGATCAGAGCTTCTCTATGGGCTGTGGCTATTATGCAACAGCTTCTGCAGTCTCTAGATAAACTCACCGTTAGAGCAATTTTTTTCTAAAAGAATTGAAATACAAAGTCACCTTCTCAAGGGATATGCATTGTTTAGTCGCCCCTGAAAAGGAACGTATCAAAAACAGTAAGAGACATCATTTTGTGACTCAGTTCTCATACTGCTCTATGACTCCAGCACCTTGAAATGAGGGCTACTAGATCTGTCCTTGAAAGAATGAACCAGAGTTTTCTTTGTGGTGAGGTAAATAGATAATTTAAAAGATAGAAAAATTGACCTATTTGCAAAACAATATTTTTTTCAGGATGTCTAAGTCATTCTCTTGCATTGAGAAGGCTTTGTTATGTATTAAAAACAATTCATATGACTGCATGTAAATTTATGGTGAATCATCTCATTGGCCGATATAACTTGCTGGAGAATTTTTCTTCTATAGAGTTGAATACTATAAAAAACAGGATAGTGTATTAAAAAACTATAACATTTTGATAAATAACTTTTGATAGAATGAACATAATGAGGAGCAGATTAATTTAAGCCATCATAATGGCATATGAAAAATACACAAAAAGAATGCAGTTTTGAAGTTCAGAATTAACTCAGCTGTGTTAACTGTTAGGAAACAACTTCAAATATGATATAATAATTAAAAAATAGATGATGTTTCTGAATGATAAAATTAATTATTAGGAACCTTTAATAGGATAGCATAAGGAAGTGAGGAACTGAAATTTTCACTTTTATCAAAGGAAACTAAGCTCTAAAAAATGCAAACCATTAAAGCTGTGTCAAGCTGCAACTCATGGCAAATGTTTCTTATTTTTTTATCAGTTGTGAAGTATATTATAATTCAGGTTAAAGATAATGGCTATCAGATGAGTGGTTATTAAAGTTGAACAGAGAAGAAGATTTCCCTTTAATAACTTCAGTCACACATTCTTACCATTCTATTTGCTACTTCATGTGGGAGACTAAGTTAGAATGACTTCCTGGGAATTGAAAAACCTCTTTTCTCAAATGTACCAGAGCAAAGCCCAGGAAGCAAGCAAGCCAATGGACCAAAAGAAAAAGTTAAGGACATCTTACTGATCAATATTCACTGAGAGAAAGCTAGAGATTAAATGTAGTAGAAGGTAATTAACAAGTACTCTATCTAAATAGTATTCACACATAATTCAGAAATACTCTCCTCAAAAAACAGTGGTAATTGTATCTTTTTTCTGACTTTGTAGTGAAGAAAAAAATAAGTTTTACACAGTAAACTCTCAAGAAGCTGAAATGAGGGCCAGGAGGTGGTGCACCTCATTAAGTGCACACATTACAGTGTGCAAGGATCCAGGTTCAAGCCTTTGGTCTCTACCTGCAAGGGAAAATTTCATGAGTGATTTAGCAGTGCTGCAGGTATTTCTCTGTCTCTTTCCCTCCATATCTCCCCTCTCAACTTCACTCTGTCTCTAGCCAATAATAAGTAAATAAAAATACTTTCAAAAGAAGCTGAGATTTAGTAAAATAAATGAAGAATTGTGTTCTAGATGGTTTCCTGTTTACATACTCTTTTCCAGGTATGTGTTAAAATTCAAATTCATATATGTCAAAACATCAGCCTGATATAATTGGCTCTATTTTATCAGTGAGAAATGCATACAATGAGAATATAAAAAAGATTATTTGAGGTCACATGTTTATATCAAAGAATCTGCCTTCCATAATAAATTTATCTGTTATCAAAGTAGATGATGTTCTCTACATTTCTTCAAAGAGTAGTAACATAAGTTGGAACACAGTGAGTATCATACTAAGATGTTAAGTTCTGAGCCGTTGGATTGAAAGGAAAAAGACACCTCTCCAATATAAGGATATAGCAGGTGAAATTTGGTGTTTTCATGTTGGAGAAAGCTGGGCATATTTTAAATTTTAGGTATATTCTAAGAGGCCCATGACTTTAATAATTTTTGCCCGAGCCCCATAGATAACATGCAGGTGGGCTGAAAGTATTGTCTAGAAAGATAGTGTCAGAGATGAGAATAGGATTAGAAAGCTGGATATGGGCAAAGAGTAGCTCCCAAACCTGAGAAAAGTATATAAATGGCCTCCAGGAGCAGTGGATTCATAGCAGGCATAAAGCCCCAACAATAACCGTTGAAGCAAAAAACAAAACAAACAAACAAACAAAAAACAGATTAAAAACATTAATAATAAACGATAGTAAAGATGACGTAGCAAGGGGGAGTTTTCTTTTCAGTATAGAAATATTAGTAACTGTAAACCCTATCGATCTGACCTTGGGCCCATTTCTATTCTCCACATTGAGAACAAGGTCCTGTAGAGGCCCACAAGAGGCCCTCTACGTTGTTCCTTATGGAGATGACCAGTGATAGTGAAAAGAGGGATCTGTTAGTGGCCCATCATATCCATGTGGGAATCAATCCCAGGATTCCCTGACTAGGGCCCTAGGTGATGGGGTGGCCTGGTAGTGACCAAAAGAGCCATCATTAAAGTATGCCAGTCTCCTGCCCTAATTCAGCTTTAGCAGTCCTTACTTTATCTGATAGATTTAGACTTAGAGTGATTGAGAGGAGTGAAACAGGAATGAGAGGAGTAAAATAGGAAGTAGGTGAGGAGGGTATCTAGGTCTATGTAGAAAATATTTGATTAAGTACTTCATGGTGTCTTCTTAGGCCTTTATACTTCCTTACTGCACTTATTGACTCACTGCAGACTACTGTGCACTTCACTTTAAGGTATATATTTTCCCAGACATATATATGTGCACATATGTCCTACCACATGGGCCCCGGTCTATATCTAGGTTCTGTAACTTTGCTGTTGTTGGATAGGACAAAGGGAAATCAAGAGAGGAGGGCAAGAGAAGAGGGGAAGTCTGAGAGGACAGAAAGCTAGACACCCGCAGATCTGTTTCACCGCCTATGAAGCGACCCCTTGCCAGTGGAGAGCCAGGTACACGAAGTGGGATCCTTACACAGGTGCTTCCATCATGTGCTCTCAACCTGCTGCGCTACTGCCTGGCCCCCAGGTTTTGAATCTTTTATTGGGAGGTTAGTGGTTTATAGGGTAATCTTTAACACATGGGTACAGCCTCTCATCTCTCCTTGATAGGTGTCTAGGAGGCTCACCAGGAGCCCAATGTCCCTTCATCCTATCCATTCCCCAGAGTCCTTTGCTTTGGTGCAATACACCACACTCAGTCTAGATTTCATCTTATATTTTCCCTTATTGTCCTTGTACTTAAGTTACACCTATAGTAAAAGATACAGCAAGTAATAAAAGCAATGTATTTAGAATATATATGAGTGAAAAATCCAAATCAGATCACTATGAAAGTGTAAGAGCCCTGAATGACATAAACTGAAGCTTAAAATAATAAATTGACTTTTGTAATATAGTTATGCAAAAAGTGGCCTTAAACCAAAACTTTTTCCCTACATAAATCAATTTCAAGCATCTGCTACATAATTGAAAGTTAAATTATTCAAAATATTAGCTTACATAATTTCCTATTTAGATATTAATGTTATTCATTTTCATTTCTTAAAACACTATATTTCTGTTGTGCAGTGGAAAGCTAGATTATTGACACATAAATAGAATAGGATGTATTATTAAAATTAATGTTATAAAATGTAAATTTGTACATAAAGATACTCAGCAGATGATGACTAGAGAACTGATTATCTTATACCTCCAAATCAGATATTCATTTTAGTTCTTAAAATTCAGATGGAGGGGGGATGGGTGGTTGTGTACCTGGTTGAGTGCACATGTTATAGTGCACAAGAAGCAGGGGTCAAGCCCTTGGTTCCCATGCAGACTCTGGAGCGAGCATAGTAATAATATGTTCAGTCTCTCGCACCTCCATAAGTCAAAGATGAGCAGTGCTATGGCCTCACTCAATCTCTCATTAAAATAAATAAATGTTAAAAAATAAAATTCAAGATGTTAGCAGTAGTGTTTGTATGACAATATACATAGATGTGTCCTACCATAGTAAAGATGAATGCAATATTAAAAACAAAACAAAAATCAAACAAAAAAATAGAACATCATTAGTGGTAGGAAACTGTATTGATCGCTTTCTCTTACTCAAAGTAATCTACAAAATCTGAAAAATAGCTCACTTGTAAAGTATAAATTTTGTGGATGAGATCTTGGGTTGGAGACGAGGAAACTGATGGGAGCACTGTTGTATTCTATAATATATATACCAAAACTTATATACTTATCTGTATTGGACACCTGAGTTGTTTCTAAATCTTGGCTACTCTGAATTGCACTGCAATGAACATTGGGGTATTTTTGTTTGTGTTGTTGTGTCCTTTGGGATATATACCTTGTAGAGGTATTTTTAGATTCAGTGGGAGACAATTTTTAATTTTTTAAGAAATCTCTGTATGATTTTCTAGAGGGCTAGAATTAGCTTGCATTGCCACTAAAAGTTAAAATGTTCCCCCTTTCTCCATATTCTCACTAACATCTATTGTTTCTAGTCATTTTAGTGCAGGCCATTCCCACAAATATAAAGTGGCATTTCAGTACTGTTTTGATTAAATTTTTCTGAAAGAAGATGATGAATTTTTTTTCATATGCCCATTGGTGATGTGCCTATTTTGGTGAAGGCTCTGTCCAGTTCTTCTCCCAGGATTTTTGATGGGGTCACTTTTCAATGTTAAGTTCTTTGTGTATCTTAGATATTAGCTCTGTATAAGATGTGTTCTTTTTTTACTGTTGATTTTTTAAATGAAATTTCCAGTGGTATATATTATGATAAAACATATTTTAAAGGATCATCTTAAACCACTAAATATGACCTAAATCCTTATCTTTGTTATATACCTGCATGCTGGAGTGGGCCAAAAAAGTTTTCTATTAATGAGATCTTCAGGAATTTCTCAAAATATAATTCTCAACTCTTATTCTGTTCTTGGTCTCATGATATTTAGTGTCTGGTCCCACAACAGGATGAGGAGCATAATGTATCTACATAGTTCTAGAATTTTCACTTTTATAGATTTTGTTTTTCTACTGAGATATTCTTCCATCTATTATGAATGTATTTTCCTGTATCTTGTTAAACATAGCTTATTAATTGACTTAAGTACTTACTCAAGGTTTGGCCTTCATTGGTGATTTTTTTCTTCCTTGAGAATGAGTCACACTTATTCTTCCAAAGATTGATAATATTTTTGTATAGGAGACAATCATTTCATTGGACAGAAATTTAAAATACTGCCTCTTTAGCAAAAGGTGAAATATCAATCCAGTTTTGTGTTTGCTTTCGTTTGTTTGGGGGTCTTTACTAGGACTTTCCTCCTAATCTACTTTTTGGACAGAAAGAGAGAGAGACAGAGAGAGAGATGAAGAGATACCACAACATTGGAACTTTCTTTAGTATAATGGGTGTCACACTCAAATATATAGTAAGCAAATGACCTACCAGATGAGCTATCTGGTTGGTCCTAGTTGTTGTTGCCACTTTTTTTTTCTTCTTCTTTTTCTTCTCCATCATACCTTACTGGAATTGCTTATTATCTGCTCACACATAAGGTCAGTTAGAGACTTCTGCAAAGTTTATGCATAGATTTGAGGTCTTTCTTTCTTTTTTCCTTCTTTCTTCTTTTTCTGTCATGAAGTTCTACTCTTAATACTCAGAAGGAGAAATTACCTTTAATTCTTCTCACTGACTCCTTAGATTGAAAAATTTTAAATGACCGGGGTTTTACTCCAGGGCATTAAATGATACCTTATAACAGGTTAAATTAGCAGAAAACACATTATGCATGATCCTTCTTCCAAAATGATTTTCATGTTCCCTTTCCAAGTCATTTAGAAATCAATATATTTATTTTTTACAAAGTTTATAGCTGTTTTATATGGGAAAATAGTTGTCATGTATCTTGACCAGAACAGAAAAAGAAGACCTAATAAAGCCCCCTTGAAGCCAAAATAGGAGCAATAATGCTTAAAAGTATCATAACTGAACAAATATCATGAAGATTCTAGAACTTATGTTCAGTTTGAGTCTGAAGAAATTCATTACCGACAAAGATCAAACTCTTTGAAATATTATAAACAGCTTCTGGAAGCCTACCACCCATACCTTGACCATGTCAATGGTTCTTCTAAAACAACTCTATTGCAGATATTACCCCCAAACCTCAGACTTCTGCAGAAAGTTTCTAAATTACTCCTCTTGCACTTCTCTTCTTTCAATTTAGCCTGAACATTAGTTCTGAGCATTCTCTTCTCAAAAACGTTAATGGTCCATATCTAATTAATACAAACATCTAAACCTAACTTCCCCTCACTTTGTAAGTGGTAAATAAAAACACTAACTATAGACTGAGAAAAATGAATGCCCACTCTACTATGAAGCATATTTGATCACAAGAAAGTAATTTATACATTGAAAGAATACTTTAATCCTATCTGTTCTACATATATAAGATTTATGATTAGTTGTCTTACAACTTTAGACAAGTTTTTTAACCTTGCTCTATAACTAGTTTCTGCCAGTAAAGTAGGGTTCATATAGTACTATCTGATAGGATTATTTTGCAGATACACTAGAACACATCTTTGTACAGTGTCTGGCACATGATACCAACCCACTACACACACACACACACACACACACACATTAGCTACTATACCACTATCTGTATCTTGGCATTGTACACTGTAAAATGGGAAATACAGTTCTATTTGAATGATAAATGGTTCACATACAACCAATGCTTAAAAACATAAAACTCAGTTCAAATTGAAAGGTAAGTGAACTTAGATTCAGCAAATAGAACTATTTGCTGTTTCTTGCTGTGTATATTAAATAATTCACACCCTTCCACATTAAGATGACTTCCATGTATGACATTCTCTCTCTTCCATCTGTTGAAATTCCTCCCATTCATTAAGACTAAGCAAACATATAAAATTATGCCTGATCTCCCCAAATGAATCATCTCCCCTTCCTCTCACCTTTCAAAGAAGCAATTCTCATGTAGTTTTTTTCAAAATGTCATATTATTTCTACTAAGCTATGGACTTTTAGATGATAGCATCTCTCATTTCACTTTTTTCTGTTATCATAGCAATGTTTGTCCATAGGTAAATATGTATATAATGATTTGAATTAAAGCACAATAGATAATACTTACTTCAACAAATAGGGAAAAAAAACCTGTTTTTAAATACCCATATTTGTACCAGAGAATTTTAAATATTATGTAAATTTTCATATTTCTTAAGTTATTACCAAAATTTGGTAAGTCATCTTTAGAAAGAGTAAAATTTCTCCCTGGAGCATACTTTAGGTCTTTGGCTAACATGTGACTGATTTTCATGGTATAAATAATGATAGTATTTCACATTCCAAAGTCCAGCCACATGGCCCCTTTGGCTCAATGCAATTCACAGCTAGAAAAACTGCTTAGTGTTGGATTTCACACCTGGTCTCCTGAGATTGGCTAGAAGAGCAGTAAATAGTACTGAGAAAGATCATATAGATGCCTGAGAGCCATCTGTGCACAGTGGTATAAATGACAAACCAAAGCATTTCATCTGTCATCCCCAAACTTAACCTCCTAACTAGGGGACTGAGACAAAAACAGAGGTAGAGTTTTATTCTGCTGGGCTGGCAGAAGCACTGCCTTCCTATCTGATTAAAAGCAAATGCAAAGTATGTAGGCAAATAAAGCCTGTCCCATTATCAAGTGCTTATGCCTGCTGTAGTGGTGTGCCTTTACAGACTGCATTTTTCAAACTGTTTTCCTTAGATCTATCTGGAATTGTCTACACAGTTCAAATGCTACTTGTTTACTTTTCCAAATTACTACTAATGCTCTAGTCATCTAAATGCTGCTGTGCAGGTCTACATATTAAAAAGAGACTTCAGAGGTTAGTGATAATTCAAACATTGTACTCCTTAAAATTCCTCAAATGTTAACCTAGAGATACTTAAAGATATTGTACATATCTTTGTGTCTTACAAGTGTGGAAATAAGATTTTATGCAACAATAATAACAAACATTCCACATAATGTAGAATACAATGCTGCTTTTCTCTTTAACCAGTTGTTAGGTGAGGCTTTGCATTTCCAGAGCCTGGGTTTCTTATCTGTTAAACAAGCAGACTGCTTTAAGTGTTTGAAGGCCCTTTTAGCCCTAACTTCCTAAATCAAATAATCTCTGATTATTCTGAAATTACATCGGCTGTTAGTAGAATCTGTTCTTTAGGACTATAAGATTGAAGGACCAATTTTTCTACTATCTGTTGGCTAGAAAAAGCTCATAGTTTCTAGAGGCCGCCGTTCCTTGTGGCTGTTTGCATTCTTCCATCCAGTCAGTGTGTGTGATTTTCATTTCATTTATGTTTTCTATATTTAACTATTTACTTATTAGATAGAGACAGAGAAAATCTGAGGAGAAAGGGGGCTATAGGGAGGGAAGGGAGAGAGAGAGAGAGACCGAGACCTGAAGTACTGCTATGAAGTTTCCTCTGGGGGTTGGGATCTGGGGCTGAAACATGGGTCCTTGATCATGGCAGCATGTGCACTCAACAGAGTGTGCCACCACATGGCCCACAGAGATCATTTTTTTTCTCTTCTACTATCAGGTAGAGAAATTGCACTTTTGAGGCTCCCATGATTAGGTCTATCCTCCCTAGAGCAGACCATCTAAATGAATCTAATTATAAGAGAAGATAACAATTTCGGAGTCCTCATTACCATGAAGTTGTCTCGTTTTATAGCTATAGTGAATAGTGAATTTTGCTTTTATTATAGCTTTTTAAAATTTCTTTATTGGGGAATTATTGTTTTACATTCTACAGTAAATACAAGTTTGTAAATGCATGATATTTCTGAGTTTTCCATATAACACTACAACCCCCACTAGGTCCTCTGTCATCCTTTTTAGACCTGTACTCTCCCCCCCAACCCAACCCAAAGTCTTTTACTTTGGGGAAATATACCAACTCCAGTTCAGGTTCTACTTGTGTTTTCTCTTCTGATCTTGTTTTTCAACTTCCACCTGAGAGTGCGATCATCCCATATTCATCCTTCTGTTTTTGACTTATTTCACTTAGCATGATTTCTTAAAGTTCAAGCCAAGATGGGCTGAAAATGGTGAAGTCACTGTTTTTAATAGCTGAGTAGTATTCCATTATGTACATATACCACAACTTGCTCAGCCTCTCATCTGTTGTTGGACACCTGGGTTGCTTCCAAGTTTTGGCTATTACAAATTGTGTTGCTAAGAACATAGGTATACACAAATCTTTTGGGATGGTTGTGTTGGGTTTTTTAGGATATATCCCTAAGAGAGGAATTGCAGGATCATAGGGTAGGTCATTTCTAGCCTTCTGAGAATTCTTCAGACTCCTCTCCACAGAGGTTGTACCAATTTACATTCCCATCAGCAATGCAGGAAGGTTCCTTTGACCCCACAATCTCTCCAGCATTTGCTGCTGTTACCTTTTCTGATGTATGACATTCTCACAAGAGCGAAGTGGTATCTTATTGTTGTCTTTATTTACATTTCTCTGACAATCAAAGACTTGAAGAATTTTTTCATATGTTTCTCAGCCTTTTGGATCTCTTCTGTGGTGAATATTCTGTCCATGACATCTCCCCATTTTTGGATGGGGTTATTTGTTTTCTTGTTGTTGAGTTTGGCAAGCTCTTTATATATTTTTGTTATTAATATATTTTGGTTATTAAACTCTTGTCTTATGTATGGCATGTACAGGTCTTCTCCCATTCTGTGAGGGGTCTCTTTGTTTGGGTGTTGGTTTGCTGTGCAGAAGCTTTTTTAATTTGATGTAGTTGCATAAGTTTATACTTGCCTTAGTCTTCTTTGTAATCGGATTCATTTCATTGGAGATGCCTTTGAAATTTATGCAAAAAATAATTCTGCCAATAGTTTCCTCTAAGTATTTTGGGTTTCTGATCTAACATCTAAGTCCTTGATCCACTTGGAATTTACTCTTTTATTTGGTGAAATATAGTGGTTCAGTGTCATTCTTCTGCATGTTTCAACCCATTTTTTCCAACACCATTTGTTGAAGAGACTCATCTTTCCCCATTTAATAGACTGGGCACTTTTGTCAAAGATTAGATGTGCATAGGTGTGGGGGATACTTCTGGGCTCTCAATGTGATTCAACTGGACAGACAGCATATATATTCATGTTCTAGTACCAATCAGTTTTGATGACAATGGCCCTATAATACAATTTGAGAACTGGGAGTGTGATGCCTCCAGTTCTGTTCTTCCTTCTCAAGGGGTGAAGTGTTCTGAAAATGTCCACTAGCTCTAGTTTATCTATCTCCTCATTTAGCTCCCTCATTTCTTTATTGATTTTCTGCCTGGATAATCTGTCAAGTTGAAAGAGTGGGGTGTTGAAGTCCCCTACTATGACTGTGTTGCTATTAATATATTGCTGTAGCTCTTTCAGTAGACATTTGATGTGTTTAGATGGCTTCTCATTGGGTACATAGATGTTAATAATTGTTAAGTCCTCTTGCTTGACTGATCCTCTGAGCATTGAGTATGTCCATCCCCATCTGTTGTTGAGGTGGTCTGGTGTCGGGCTGCACCACGGAGAAGAGAGCAGACGTCCAGAGCAAAGGGGTACACAAATCTTTATTATAGGATGGGGGGGGGTTTGGTTCGGACCACGTGGAGCCAGCCGGCAATGGCCGACCACGGGGGGAGAGCAGGGAGCGAGACCTCAGAGAGGGAGAGCTGAGAGCCCAGAGAGAGGGGGGGGTGAGGGGGCTTTTTATTGGGCGACAACCAGAGGTGACGTGTAGGGCCAGGATTGGTTGAAGGGGGCAATGCTAGGGTTTCGCGTGGCGTAGTAAAACCTGGGGGCAGAGACTGCATCAGAATAACTCCTCAGCAACATCTCCTCCTATCCCTTTATATCTAAATGGACACAGTAAAGAAAAATGGAATGGAGCAGGCTTAAATATTTTAGAGGAATGCCATGCTCAGGTAGGAAGATATAGGACTTTCTGTGGAGGATGGAAGGCTTAAATGGCTGCGAACCTTGTGAGATTTATGCGTCCTCCTGTGCTCAACCCCTCTTTAGAGAGAGAGACTTACCTGGAGAGACTCATCTCATAGGTTTAAGCGCAGCCTGCTCAACCATCTCTTCACAATATCTCTACATCTTTTCTATCTTTCTATCTAGTAATTGCATAAGATGTACAAAGTCTGTAAAAGACTATCATGGGGCAGAAACCTTTTGGGCATAAGCCTAAATGATATAACAAAGCAGGAAGGGACAAGTAGGGGAGTAGTAAAAGCCAGTGTGGTGTGAAGGGAGGGATTGGTGTGTAAAGGAACATTCCCTGCTTGGGTGGGGAAAGGAGCAAGGGTACATAATGAGGGGGAGGCGGGAGGCATGACCCATCAAACAGAGGGGCTATTTGGCATTGTATAGTCCTCAAGGCAACAGTCTGTAAAGTCTATGAATTACTCAGGATCAGTCTATGAAAAACCAGCAGCGTGAAGGGAAATAAGCTGCTTCAAAATTGTGTAAAATGTATATAGGGTATGTCAGAAAGTCCGATACAAGTCTCAGTCCGAAGTAGATGGCTAGGGGAAGAATTGGCAGGGGATGCAATGCTGCATGAGGGAGGTCAGCCGCTGGAATGTTGCTTTTCTGTAGACAGCCAGCTGGAACTGCCAACACGTGACAAGCAGGTCAGAAGCAGGAACGGTAACCAGGCATGAAGAAAGTTCTGTCCTTGGAGTCTGTGTATCAGGTTCTTCAGATCGCGTTGAGTGACATCTAGGGTTTCGGGGGGTGTGCCACGGTAGTCGTGTCATCTAGTGGGTGACGTCAGGGTGTGCAGGGGTTCAGATGGTTTTTCTGGGATTCCTGTGAAAGAAACACAAACAATCTGCTTCTCGTGGTTAATTTGAACTTGTAACAAGTTATAGGTTTGTTATAGTTGATACCTCGATGATTATAATTGGTTTAGAATCTCTTTATGATTTTATTTAAAGGTCACCTAATGTGACCTCCTGTAGCAGCCTCTACCGCAGGATCTTGAGACCAATTTTAGCTAAAATATGTATTTTAAACAGACTCAAATTGCTTAGAGAGTTAATGCATATTCATGACAATGATTTTAACGTTTACAGTGCCAGATTGATGCCAGATCTGTTGTGGATTAATTTCCACAAGATAGTTTACAGGGCACCTTTGGAGGCCCTTCAAAGGTGTCCTGTATATAAAATTTATATAGTTTAGTTTTGGGAATGAATAGTCACATTGAACATTTAGACTTTTGCCTAAATAGTAAGTTACCTTAACAAATTAATTTTTACCTTGTCTGGTAAAAGTGTAGCTGTAGGGTTACACTTTTGACCGTTAAGTTAGTGTTACCAAACTTGAGACATACCCATAAACATTTAGTTATAACAAACTGGAGGAAAAAGAACTTTTGTTATAAAAACACATTATTTAAAAACAAATTTAAATCCATCATTAGTCACACAGTTGAAGACTAAACACTTACATATATACCAAAACTATATATAAAATTCAAAAGAGGGAGAAAGAAAAAAAATTTTTTGGAATGTTTCTGGACGTCTCCAGAAACTTTGGCTGCATCCAGCATTTTTATATAAAGCCAATTACCTTTTAGAGTACTCCAAGCAGATGGGTCATGCAAAAAAAAATTTTGTCATTCAACACACTCACTCACAAAAACAACTGGCCAGTTATAACATAAGACATACAGGGAAAGGGTAGGAGAGAGGTCTCTGTGAGCCAGATTTTGCAGGTTCTGCCATGTCGTATTACGGGTCCTGGGATGTATCCTGCATTTGTTCCTCTTGTAGTATTTCTTGTTCTTCAGGAATAACAGCGCCATCCTGCAGGTATTGTCGGACATGGCGGGCAGGAACCCAGAGAGGTTTAGAGAAATTTTGAGGGAAAATGCATGCAAAACCCCTTCCCATGGTCAATAATGGGTCAGGACCTTTCCAAATTTTATCGAGTGGGTCTCTCCATTTGACCTTAATAGATGGGAGGGTAGATGGTGTTTGCCAGTGAAGAATAATAGGGGGTAAGGCCGAGTTATTGTAAATATTAAAGAGATTTAACGTAGTTAAGGCTTTTGCTAGCTGGATATTGGGGGGATATGTTCCTCCTTTATCTTTATTTAGTTGAGCCTTCAGAGTTTGATGGGCCCTCTCGACAATGCCTTGTCCCTGTGGATGGTAGGGAATGCCCGTGGTATGAGTAATATTCCAGAGGGAACAAAAATCTTTAAATTGTTTGCTTGTAAACATAGTTGCATTGTCTGTTTTCAAAAATAATGGGACCCCCATAACAGCAAAACAAGAGAGCATATGGCTTACAAGCTTTTTAGCACTTTCTCCTGTCTGAGCTGTAGCCCACATAAATTTAGAAAAGGTATCAATTGAGACAAACATATATATTTTTTTTTTGCCAAAGTTTGGTATGTGGGTGACATCAATTTGCCAAATAGCATTAGCTTTTAAACCTCGGGGGTTAACCCCAAGGGTCTGGATAGCAGGTGTCTTTATGAGACTTGCACAAGAAGAGCATGTAGCGAGGATATGTTTTAACTGTGGTACAGGAACATCAGGGAATCGAGCTCGAAGGCCTTTAAGATTAACATGGGTTAGAGAATGAAAATTAGCAGGATCAGAGACAGAGACAGGGAAAGTTCCTGTGGAGGCAAGGCGGTCAACTTCAGCATTCCCTTTGGACAGGGAACCAGGAAGAGGGCTGTGGGAACGAAGGTGTTGAATATACAGTGGTTGGGTTTGAGAACAGAGCATAGAGGCGATTTGAATCAAGAGAGGGGAAAGTGAGTTGTCATCAATTTTCACATAAGAACGAGCAAGCCATGGAAGTAAGTTAACAGTATACACACTGTCAGAAAAAAGGTTGAAGGATTCTGGTACAGCTTTTAGTGCAAGCAAAACAGCATAAAGTTCTTTGTACTGAGGGGAATTCTCAGGAAGCTCAGTAAAGAGAGGTTTAGGAGATTGTTTGTCTGGGTAATATATAAGGGCAGCAGCTCCCCTTTTTCCGCCATCAGTAAAGATTGTAGGAGCAGAGGGAATGGGATCCCGAGAGAAAAATTTAGGTGCTAGTAGAGGCAGAAGTGGTAAAGAAGCTATCAATTTATTAGAAGGAAAATGGTTATCTATTTGTCCTGGAAACCCCACGAAGCTTATGGCAAAGCGGGAATGATGGCGTATAAGCCACTCTGTATCTGTGAGAGAAAAGGGAAGAATGATTAAATCCGGTTCCTTCCCTAAGACCTGCACAGACCTATTTCTCCCTTGGCGAACCATGAATGCTAACGCATCTATCTCAGTGAGGAGTCTTGGAGCTCCTCCTACTGGCGTGTGAAGCCATTCGAGAACCCCATGGTCTTGCCACAGTGCCCCTACTACTGTGGGGGTAGAGTTGAAGATTAGAAGGTTTACCGGAGAGGAGGGGGAGAATCGAACAAGGTGCATGTCCTGGAGGGCCTGGTTAACCCTTTCCAGTGCCAAGGAGGCCTCAGGAGTTAACTTACGTTTTGAAGAGGGCTGTTTGTTTCCTTTCAACAGGTCAAACAGTGGTTGGAGGCAGCTTGTGGGCAGATAGAGATACTGCCTAAGCCAATTTAAATTTCCTAGAAAACTTTGTAAAGAAGGAAGAGTAAGGTTAGAAGGGAAGGTAACATTAGGTTTTAAGGGACGAATTTGCGTTAGAGAAATCTCTGAACCTAGGAAGGATATTGGAGGGACTAGCTGTATCTTCTCAGGGGCTACATTAAGGCCACTTTTTCTTTAATGCAGGAATGAGAAAATCACATAAGGCATAGAGATCTGTATCTGATTTTCCCCATATTAAAATATCACCTGTATAATGAAAAATATTAAGGCCCTTATGAATATATGGGACAAGGGCAGATTTAACAGCCTCCTGACAAATTGTAGGACTATTGGCCATACACTGGGGCAGCACCACCCATTCAAATCTATCAGCAGGGCTGGCGTTATTAATAGACGGAACAGAGAAGGCAAAACGTTTACAATCTCACGGATGCAAGGGGATAGAGAAAAAACAATCTTGTATATCAATAGCTATGATTGGAATTCCCGTGGGAATTGCAGAAGCAAGAGGCAAACCCCTTTGGGGGGAGCCCCAGACCTGCATGGTTTTATTTACTCCACGGAGATCTTGAAGGAGGAGCCATTTTCCTGAGCGCTTTTTAATCACAAAGACAGGAGTATTCCATGGGCTTCGAGAATGACGAATGTGTCCCAAGGACAACTGCTCTCGGACGAGCTCTTTTAAAATTTTTAGCTTATCCCTAGGTAAAGGCCACTGTTCCACCCAGACAGGCTCATTAGAAAGCCAGCTTAAGCGGGGTGTTTGGCTACGAACAGTGGCATTTAGTATTGGCCCAGACAACCCTGCGCACCGCGCCCACAGCCCCGCAGCCCCGCAGCCCGCAGGAGGCCGACGCCAGCACACAAGAGCCCCTGGAGCCCGAGGCCAACACGCAAGAGCCCGAGGCCAGCCCACAGGAGCCAGCTCTCCACCACGTGGTGCAGGGCACTAGATGCATGATCCCTCCACGCTGCTTGGCCACTGCGAACAGGGCAGCAGACATGTCAGGGCCATGGGGCAGTACCGCAGTGGCCTATCATGGCTGCCACCCCTGGGCACCTAGGCCCACACCTTCTACAATGCTGGCCTACTTGCCCTCTTTCTATAAATTCTGGAACCATCCCGGGCCTCCCAGACCCCTGGGCTCCCTGCCGAAACTGGGCACATGAGATCTCCAGCCGCCGGTCTGGTGTGAAGACAGACAAGCTGGAGTATGCAGAGATTTGTGCAAAGATCACAACCTGCAATTCCTAAAAGTGAAGCTGCGCGGGAAGCCACCTCCGGATGGTGAACCCCCCCCCCCAACAACTAAGACAGTACAGATTTAAATTCGTGTTTAAAATGACATGTCTTCGTAACAAAGGTTTCTCTCCTCGTGTATTAATGACCATGTTTATGTGTGTGTTTAAAGTTTGGTAAACAGTAACTTTAAGGCTAAAATCTTACTAGACAAAGTTAAATGAAAAAGGTTTTCAACGTAATTCTCATAAAGATAAAATTAACTTACATTTAAAGTCTGAGGTAAAAATTAGTTAACAATCAATATATTTTAACTAAATTGGTCTAAACAAAAGGTTAAATAGACTTGTTGATATGTAAAACTCTCCACTACCTTCTCTATTAGAAATGGTAGATCGCACAATGGCTATGCTAATTATTCTCATGCCTGAGGTTTCCTCTCCGGCCCACACCTAGGGTGTGTCTCCATCTTGAATGGGTGTAACAAAAGGTTAAAAGACGTTGTTGATATGTAAAAGTCTCAAATTCCTTCTCTATTAGAAACGTTGGATTGTGCAGTAGATATGCTAATAACAAGTTTTGTTTCATAGTAAGTAAATTGCAGCCATCTGCCTTTGGGACTCTAGGCAGTTCCCCGCCCCCATACAAATGTCCATCGAGACAGGTACTCCCCCAAGAGGCAAGAAATGTTTTTTTTAAGCTGATAAAGTTTAGCCCACAGAGGCAGATATGGCCCCCTCAGGCCTTCCCTTAGCAGCACACTGGTTCTTGTCGCTTGCATGTTTCTCCGTGTTTGTGCCAGTTTCTTTTTATAAAAATGCCTGTATGATATATGTTTCTGTTCACCCCACACCCTTGATACTATAGTCATTTAGTTAAAAATAAAAGGAGGAATTGTCGTATGCTTTACATTGGTTTGTTCTAGCCCTCCCCTGCCAAGAGAATTGGATCAGTCCAGTTAATTTCATGGGCCTGCTTGGCCCCGCCCCAAGGAACCCCGACAGAGGGTTCCTGAGTTCGAGAGTTTCAGAGTTACAGAGTAAGAGAGAGTTCCACAGTGGAAGAGTTTCAGAGTTAGAGGGTTCCAGAGTTCCTGGGTTCCTGAGTTCCAGGGTAAGAGGGAGTGCTTGTGCCGCCGCAAAGAGACAGCAGAGTTCTGTTTGGTGATTAGTTTGTCTTAGTTTATGAATCATTGTTCCTGAATAAAGAAATACAGCTTCCCTGCCCAGCCGTTGTCCCACGTCTCTGTTACCTGCCGTGAAGCTAGCCCGCCCGGCAAGAGCCTCTGAATTTTAACAACACCCATCTTTTTTAATTTTATTTATTTTAAAGTTGATTGTGTCAGATATGAGAACAGCTGTTCCTGCCCTTTTTTGTAGGCCATTGGCTTTTATGATAGTTTACCATCTTTCACTTTGAGTCTATGTTTGTCTTATTGAGTTAGGTGGTTTTCCTATAGACAGCATATTGTTGGGGTGTGTTTTCTAATCCATCTTCCTACTCTGTGCCATTCATTAGGTGAATTCAGAACATTGAGATTTATTGATATCAAAGATTGAAGATGTTTCAATGCCATTATTGTAGATTTTTAGAGTGTTCTGATATATGGCATATTTATGGTGGTCTGACTGTTTATACAAGAGCTTTCAGAACTTCTTTCAGGGCAGGCTTGGTGATAGTTGATTCTTTCATCTGTTGCTTGACTGAGAAGGTTTTTATGCCTGCTGCTAATCTTATGGGTTTTCCTCTGTAGGTGTCACATTGTTTTTGTTTTTTTTACTTGCGGTCTTCAGGATCCTTTCTTTATCCTTACTCCTTTCCATTCTAAATAGGAAGTTTCATGGTGTCTTTAAGTCTGGGTTAATTCTGTTTGGAACCCTCAGGGCTTCTTGAACCCTTATGTCTTTTATGTTGTCTAGACTAGAGAAGTTCTCAGCTATTATGTCCTGAAGAATTCTTTCTTCTTCTCCCTCTCTTTCTTCCACTGGTAAGCCAATAATGTTTATATTATTTCTTTTGAAGTCATCCCATAGATCTCTGTTGTTGTTTTCAGTATATCTTTTTGAGATCTCTTACTTCTTTTTTAGTTGTTTCTAATTCATCCTGGATCTTGCTAATTCTGTCTTCAGCTTCACTTATTCTATTCTCTCTCCCCTGTACTTTTTTCTGTAGTTTATGTATTTTGTTACCCTGTTCTGATACTGTTTTAGCTTGTTCAGCTAGTTGTGTTCTTAGCTCAACTATTTCAGCTTTTAGCTCTCTAATAACCTTGAGATAATTAGTGTTTTCTTCCAGAGTCTCATTTGTTGTTTCTGCTTTTCTGATCACAATTGTCTCAAACTCTTTACTCACTCCTGTGATTATTTCCTTAACTAGTGTTTGGATGTTGACCTCATTATTTTGTGGTTCAACCTTTGAGGGGCTTTTAGCCGGACCCTTGTCCTAGTTCATTGCTCCAATATTTTTTCTTGTTGGTTTAATCATTCTATATAGTAGGTTATAAGGTCTCTCTCTTAGTACTTTTAAATTACTGATCACTCTTGCCTGGATTGACTTGTCTCTGAATAAGGTACTTAAAGAGCTCACAATTGGGAGTTGGGCAGTAGCACAGCAGGTTAAGCGCACGTGGTATGAAGCACAAGGACTGGCCTAAGGATGCCAGTTCGAGCTCCTGGATCCCCACCTGCAGTGTGAAGCAGGTCTGCAGGTTTCTGTCTTTCTCTCTCCCTCTCTGCCTTCCCCTCCTTTCTCCATTTATCTCTGTCCTATCCGCAACAATCACATCAATAACACAACAATAAACTACAACAATAAAACAACAAAGGTAACAAAAGGGAATAAATAAATAATAAATATTTTTTTAAAAGTGTTCACAGTTGTGGAAATGAACAGTTGTTTCAATATTATTTTAATCCCTGAGTTGGAGCACTGAGGCTGTTAAAAGCCTCTTTTTTTTTTCTTTTTCTTCCATATAGGCTATGGGATCCTGTGGGCTTTTAAATTATAAGTAGGCTTCTTAGCTTAATCACTTACTCCTGTCCAAGAGATGAAGCAGGGTGGGGGAGAGATAGCACAGTGGTTATGCAAAGAGACTCTCACACCCCAAGGATCCAAAGCTCCAGGCTCAATTCAGCTTCTCTGCCAAGCTGAGCAGCACTGCTGGGCCCTACAAATTTCTAAACAAGTCCCATTTATAGTCTGTAGTTCTGAGGCAATTATTCACCATGTTCTCATCAGGAGAACAATGTGGAAATGCTCCCACTATACAGCCCCACTGCTAGGCCACTGAGGTATAGCTCTTCTCCTGAGTTTCCTGGTCAGTTCTCTGTTCCCAGGTGTCAGCACAGGGCCTCCCCCCTACTGCTCCAGCCTCTGAGGGAAGTAGCAAAGGAAACTCACAGTTGCATTTTGTGAGTCTTAGGGGAGTCCTCTCCTCCCTTCAGCAGTCTTTTTGTTGGTAAAGCAGACTGGAGGTGGTGCCTCAACTGGTAAACTGCTGGACTGTTACCACCTGCTCAGTCTCTCCTTAGGCTCTTCCCTGTCCACGAGCCACATGTGTTTGCACTCACAGCTAGTTTGGTGGGTTCCTGAAGTCATTCTATTCCTGCCTTGTTGTGGTCCCAGGTGGTATCCTTTAGTATTCCTAGTTGACCAGGGAGAGGAGAGAAACACAGCTGCCGCTGCTCCATAGCCCCACCTCCGGAAGTCTCTTTATTATACCTTTTAATTGATGATCACTAATATGTATAAATATTTTAAGAATTCATTTTTCCCCAACCAAATCACTTTAAGTATTGATTTACAAGACAGGTCTTGTCACAAGTGTAGAGCTTCACATCACTACAAGATAGCTGTCAGCATAGCTCACATACTAGATTGCCTTGACCCTTCACCATAGACTATCTTAAGACTTTAGACTGCCAACTTAGTGTGGACAGAACTCTTCAGTAATGCTTTCTCTCACAGACTGAGCTATTACCATATGCAAGTGTTAAGAAATTTTACAGCTGCAATTAATCTTCCAAATCAAATGACTTTGAATTGACCAAAAGTGTAAGTATCCTAAAAGAACAGGACCTAAACAAATGATGCCTTTAAAAAAACTGAGACCAAGTGGTGGTTTATCCAGTAGAGCACACATTGGACCAAGCAAAATTCAAGCCTCCAGTGCCCACTTGCAGAAGGGAAGTTTCACAAGTTCTTTTTCTATTTCTCTCTTCCATTTCAATCTCCCCCTTTCTCCAAAAAAAGAAAGAAAGACAAGAAAGAAAAATAAATGACTACTGGAGTAATGGATGCATTCTGTAGACATTAAGGAAAATCCTGGTTGGGAAACAAAAAGAGAAGAAATTGAATGCAGGAAAAGAGCTCTTAGTGCAGATCAAGAAGACACTAACTGCCCTACTGTATAGAGGTCTGTTTGGCAGAGTAAAGAACAACCTTAAGTGTAGCCATACATGGCTCACAAGGATAAATAAGAAAGTGAGATTCTCAGATGGGTAATCACAAGGAAACAAAGTCTGCCAATAGAATATAATTAAGCTTCAGCTCAAACCCTAATTTTGGCCACTACCTTACTTTCTGCACAGCAAGGTCTTGAGCAGAGAACACAGTTTTGCTGTTGCTTTATTTATCATTCCATTTATTTTATTTAGTCATAACAGTGTCCTTTAACTTATTTTTTTAATATTGATTTTCTATTTTTATTTTATTTTTTTATTTTTTTTACCTTTTTTAAAAAATTTTTTATTTAAGAAAGGATTAACAAAACCATAGGGTAGGAGGGGTACAACTCCACACAATTCCCACCACCCAATCTCCATATCCCACCACCTCCCGATAGCTTTCCCATTCTCTATCCCTCCGGGAGCATGGACCCAGGGTCATTGAGGGTTGCAGAAGGTAGAAGGTCTGGCTTCTGTAATTGCTTCCCCGCTGAACATGGGCGTTTACTGGTCGGTCCATACTCCCACTCTGCCTCTCTCTTTCCCTAGTAGGGTGGGTCTCTGGGGAAGCGGAGCTCCAGGGCACATTGGTGGGGTCTTCAGTCCAGGGAAGCCTGGCCGGCATCCTGATGGCACCTGGAACCTGGTGACTGAAAAGAGAGTTAACATACGAAGCCAAACAATTTGTTGAGCAATCATGGACCCAAAGCTTGGAATAGTGGAGAGGAAGTGTTAGGGAGGTACTCATTGCAAACTCTAGTGTACTTCAGCTTTCAGGTATATATTTGGCAGTAGTTTATGGATACATGTGAACATAAGCTCTCTCTCACAGACACTGGTGTATATCTAGGTTTTGGGACTTTGTTAGAAAGTGAACCACCTGAGATGAAATTAAAGTGTACTATAAAAGGAAAGGTCTCACCCGAGTAATGAAGCTGAAGGGTTGTCATTCCACTCGTGAGGTCTCTGGACACAGTCTGAGGTGAAGCATGTTGAGGTGGCAATCGTTGCATTGGTTAGGTTGTGATCAGCAGATGCAATATTATTTGGTATGGATTGGGAGAGGCATACGGGAAAGTGGGCCCTATCCAAGGGTTCCAGGACTGGGGGAAGTAGGGGCTCTATAGTGGTGATGTGAGGTTCCTGCTGTCTTAGGGTTCAAAAAGACAATCGATAGTTAATGTTATCATCACATTATTTGGTAATTGGGTCAACTTTGAGAAGTCCTTTTGTTATCGTTTGCTGTACTTTATCCAGTATCTTGTATATAGCTGTGCTATTGGATGCTTCTAATCTACTTGGTCTAGGCTTTTGAGAGAGTCCGCATATCAAATACACAGCCTATATATTAAAAAGATTCAGTTTGTGTTTTAAAAAACTTTGAGACATACAATTGATTTTCCCCCTCTCATATTAATTAACTACTGATTTATATGTCTACATTTTGCTAGGAGTGTACATAAATACCATTCCCACCACCAAAGGACTGTGACCCATGGCTCCCACCCACTCAAACCCCCCACTAGGCCAGGAAGCTACATGTCTACCCGTCACCACAGGGATTTTACTTTGGTGCCCTACTTACAATTTATCAGGTCCTGCTTTTAGTTTCCCTTTCAGATCTTCTTAGTCAACTTCTGTTGATGAGTGGGATCATCCCATACTCATCTTTATCTTTCTGACTTAGCTCACTTAACATAATTCCTTCTAGCTCTGTCTAAGATGGGTCAGAGAAGGTGGGTTCATTGTTCTTGATAGCTGCAGAGTATTCCATTGTGTATATATACCACAGCTTTCTCAGCCACTCATCTGTTGTTGGGCACCTGGGTTGCTTCCAGGTTTTAGCTATTATGAATTGTGCTGCTATGAACATAGGAGTACACACCTCTTTTTGGTTGGGTGATATGGAGTCCTTGGGGTATAACCCCAGGAGAGGAATTACTGGATCATATGGAAGGTCCATGTCTAGCCTTCTGAGAGTTTTCCAGACTGCTCTCCACAGAGGCTGGACCAATTTACATTCCCTCCAGCAATGTAAAAGGGTTCCTCTGTCCCCACATCCTCTCCAGCATTTGTTGCTGCTGTCCTTTTTGATGTATGCCATTCTTACAGGAGTGAGGTGGTATCTTAGTGTTGTCTTAATTTCCATTTCTCTGACAATCAGTGACCTAGATCAGTTTTTCATATGTTTGTTAGCCTTTTAGACCTCCTCTGAGGTGAATGTTTTGTTTATATCCTCTGCCCATTTTTGGATGGGGTCATTTGCTTTTTTGGTGCTAAGTTTGTTGAGCTCTTTATATATTTTGGTGATTAGTTTCTTGTCTGATGTATGGCATGTGAAGATCTCCTCACATTCTGTGAGGGGTCTTTTTGTTTGTTTAATAGTTTCTTTGGATGTGCAGAAGCTTTTCAATTTGACGTAGTCCCATTGGTTTGTTTCTGCTTTAGTCTTCCTTGCAATTGGGTTTGATTCATCAAAGATATCCTTGAGGTGTATGTGGGAAAGTGTTTTACCAATGTTTTCCTCTAAGTATTTGATTGTTTCTGGTCTGACATCTAGGTCTTTGACCCATTTGGAGTTGACTTTTGTTTCTGGTGAGATAAGGTGGTTCAATTTCATTCTTCTGCATGTTACAACCCAGTTTTCCCAGCACCATTTATTGAAGAGAACCTCGTTTTTCCATTTAATCCTTTGGGCCCCCTTATCAAGATTAGATGTCCATAGGTGTGGGGATTTATTTCTGGGCTTTCAATTCTGTTACACTGGTCTGTGTGCCTATTTTTGTTCCAGTACCATGCTGTTATGATGATGATGGCATTATAATATAGTTTAAGGTCTGGGAGTGGGATGCCTCCATTGCTCTTTCTTTTCCTCAACATGGTTTTGGCAATTCTAGGTGTTTTCAGGTTCCAGATAAATGATTGTAGTGTTTGTTCTATTCTCTTAAAGAAGCATGGTGGAACTTTGATGGGTATTGCATTAAATTGGGAGAATATTCATTTTGATGATATTTATTCTTCCAATCCATGAGCATGGGATATCTTTCCATTTCTTGGTATCAGTTTCTATTTCCTTGAGTAGCGACTCATAGTTTTCAGCATACAAGTCTTTCACTTCTTTGGTCAACTTTATTCCTAGGTATTTGATTGATTTTGCTGAAACAGTAAATGGGAGTGATTTCTGGATGTCTTCTTCTTCAGATTTAGCATTTGCGTAAAGAAATGCCACTGATTTTTGTACATTGATTTTGTAGCCTGATACCTTGCTATATTGCCTAATAACTTCCAGTAATTTTCTGATGGATTCTTCTGGTCTTTCTATGTATACTATCATATCATCTGAAAATAGTGAGAGCTTGACTTCTTCCCTTCCAATCTGTATTCCTTTGATTTCTTTCTCTTGCCTGATTGCTATGGCAAGAACTTCCAATACTATGTTGAAGAGTAACGGTGACAGTGGACAGCCCTGTCTAGTCTCCAATCTGAGGGGGAATGCTTTCAGCTTCTGTCCATTGAGTATGATGTTGGCTGTAGGTTTGCTATATATAGACTCCACTATCATGAGGAATTTCCCATCTATTCCCATTTTTTGTAGAGTTTTGAGCATGAATGGGTGTTGGATTTTGTCAAAGGCTTTCTATGCATCTACTCAGATAATCATGTGGTTTTTGGCTTTGCTTTTATTGGTGTGGTGAATGACATTGATTGACTTACTGATGTTGAACCAGCCTTGCATTCCTGGGTTGAATCCCACTTGGTCGTGATGAACAATCTTTTTGATATTTTGCTGTATCCGGTTGGCCAAGATCTTATTTAATATTTTGGCATCTATGTTCATCAGAGATATTGGTCTGTAGTTTTCCTTTTTTGTTCTGTCCCTATCAGCTTTTGGTATCAGGGTGATGTTGGCTTCATAGAAGGTGGAAGGGAGTATTGCTGTTTCTTCAATCTTATGGAATAGCTTAAGGAGTATGGGTATTAACTGTTTCCTGAAAGTTTTGTAGAATTTGTTTGTGAAGCCATCTAGTCCAGGACTTTTGTTGTTGGGGAGATTCTTAATAACGGTTTCAATTTCTTTGTGATTGGTGCATTTAGATTTTGTAGTTCTTCTTGGTTCAGTTTTGGAAGGGCATATGTTTCTAGGAATTATTCCATTTGTTCCAGATTCTCTAGCTTGGTGGCATGTAATTCTTTATAGAAGTTTCGCAGGATTCTCTGGATTTCTGTGGTGTCAGTTGTGATATCTCCTGCATTGTTTACAATTCTATTAATTTGAGTCTTCTCTCTTTTTTGTTTGGTGAGTCTGGCTAGGGATTTGTCAATTTTGTTTAATCTTTCAAAGAACCAACATTTGGCTTCATTGATCTTTTGTATGGTTCTTTTATTTTTGATGTGGTTTATTTCTGCTCGAACTTTAGTGATTTCTGTCCTTCTGTTTGCTTTAGGGTTCCTTTGTTCCTATTCCTCTAAGTCCTTGAGGTGTGCAGTAAGGTCATTCATTTGAGCTTCTTCTTGGTGTTTAATATGTGATTTTATGGCTATAAGTTTCCCTCTCAGTACTGCTTTAGCTGTGTCCCAAATGTTTTGATAGGTTGTGTCTTCATTTTCATTAGTTTCCAGGAACATTTGAATTTCCTGCTTGAGTGAGTCTCTGACCCAGTGGTTCTTAAGGAGCATGTTGTTTAGTTTCCAAATTCTGTGACTTTTAATAATTTTCTGTTTGTTGTTAAATGTTATTTTTACTCCAGTGTGGTCTGAGAAGATACTTGGGATGATTTCAATGCTCTTGAATTTGTTGATGCTGTCTTTGTGGCCTAACATGTGGTCTATCCTTGAGTATGTGTTATGTGGATTTGAAAAGAAGGTGTATTCCAGTTTTTTGGGGGTGGAGGAGTCTGAAAATGTCCAAGAGGTCTAGTCTGTTGATCTCTTCATTCAATTCTCTTGTATCTTTACTGGTTCTCTGCTTTGTTGATCTGTCTAAGTGTGAGAGTGGGGTCTTGAAGTCTCCCACTATTATTGTATTACTATTGATGTATTTTTGAAATTCTTTCAGTAGGTGCTTAATGTATTTAGATGGTCCCTCATTGGGTGCATAGATGTTAGTAATTGTTAAGTCTTCTTGGCTGATTGATCCTCTAATCATTATGTAATGTCTTTGCCTATCTTTTATTACCTTATTTAATTTAAAATCTATCGTGTCTGAGATGAAAATGGCTGTTCCTGACCTTTTTTGTGGTCCGTTAGTCTGTATGATAGTTTTCCATCCTTTCACTTTAAGTCTGTGTTTATCTTGTTGTGACAGAAGGGATTCTTGCAAGCAGCATATGGTTGGGTTATGCTTTCTGATCCATCCCCCCACCCTGTGCCTTTTGATGGGTGAGTTTAAGCCATTGACATTTACTGATATTATGGATTTAATGTATTGTAGTGCCATTGTTCTAAAAAAAAATTTGTTTGCTCTGATATATTGCAAGTATTATAGTGATGGTCTTGTTTATAAGAGGTCTTTTAGAACCTCTTTCAGGGCCAGCTTGGTGATGGTTGCCTCCTTTAACTGTTGTTTATCTAAGAAGGTTTTGATCCCTCCATTTAGTTTGAATGCAAGTCTAGCAGGATATATTATCCTTGGTTGAAACCCTTTTTCATTCAGGGCCTGATAGATACCTTGCCACTCCTTTCTGGCTTTTAGAGTTTGAGTAGAGAAGTCTGCAGATAATCTTATGGGTTTTCCCTTGTATGTGACTTTTTATTTCTCTCTTGCAGCCTTTAGGATCCTTTCTTCATCCTTACTTCTTCTCATTGTGACTATGATGTGTCTTGGTGTTTTCAGGTCTGGGTTGATTCTGTTTGGTACTCTCTGGGCCTCTTGAATATTGATGTCCTTTCTGTTATTCAGGTCTGGGAAGTTTTCTTCTATTATTTCCTCTAGAATGTTTGCTTCCCCTTCCTCTCTTTCTTCCTCTGGTAGGCCAATTATACGAATGTTACTTCTTTTGAGATCATCCCATATGTCTCTGTTGTTGTTTTCAGTGTCTCTCAATCTCTTTTTAAGCTCTTTCACCTCTTTCTTTGTTTTCTCTAACTCATCCTCTGTCTGACTAATTCTGTTTTCTGCTTCTGTTAGTCTGCTTTCCCTTGCCTCAGCTTCTTTCTTCATTACAGCTATTTCAGCTTTCGGTTCTCTAATTGCCTCAAGATAATCAGTATTTTCCTTGGGGGTCTCAACTGTTGTTTCTCTAATACTGCCATTCCTTTCCTCCAATGTTGTTTTCATTTCTGTGATTAATAAGTTTATTGTTGCTTGCATACTTTTCTTATCTATTTTACTTCTGCCTGATTTGTAGTTTCTTCTGGACTCTTTTCTTCATTCATTGGAGTAGCAGTTTTATTTGTTTTTGATCTACCCATTTTTTGATTATTGTGTTTCTTTTTTTTATGCTCTGTTGTTTCTCAGTTGTTGTGTCTTGAGTACAAGTAACACTGTACTAAATACCTTTATGACAATTGCACTCACCAACCTCAGGAATTACAGTAGCAACTGAAGCAAGTATTGAAGTAGTTTAATCATTACCAGTTAGCCAAACAATTTCTCCAGTCCATGAAAAAATAGTAACCAAATCCCAGTGAAGAAAGAGAAAAGAAAGAAATGATAGCAAGAATAGACAGTTATGCAAATCTACTATCCACTGTATATTCTAAGGGTAACAAGAGGGGAAAGGGAACTAGAGCAGAGATACATATATAGAGAGTCCACTCTGAGTCCGATTTCTTCCCCAAAATAATTCACAAATTCAGAAAGGCAAAGAAGAAGGAAGAAGTGTATGACAAGATTAAAAATAAAGAGAGAGAGACAAGAGAGAGCAAAGGGAAAAGATAAGAAAAAGAGCTGTAATCTTCTTCTAGCGTTTGCCCTTCTTCCGTAGCCAGTCAACAGTGTCAGGTTGAGCCTGATGTAAAGTTTCGAGACCTCCTTTGAATCTGGAGAGGTGGCAGTCGTTGACTATGTGGGTCATAGTCTGTCTGTAGCCGCAGGGGCAGTTCGGGTCGTCTCTGGCTCCCCAGCTATGGAACATAGCGGCACACCGGCCATGGCCTGTTCGATAGCAATTGAGGAGGGCCCAATCATAACGTGCTAGGTCAAAGCCGGGTGGACGCTTGCAGGGGTCTGTGATGAGGTGTTTGTTCTTTACCTCAGCTGACTGCCAACTCTGTTTCCAAGAGTCTGGAACAGAGAAGTTCAGTGTAGGCATAGGGGACCAGATTGGGTGACGAGACGTCAAGCATTGGATAGGGTGGGCGAAGATATCCGCGTATATTGGCAGGTCCGGTTGAGCGTAGACGTGGGAAATGAACTTAGATGATGCCGCATCCCGACGAATATCTGGCGGGGCGATGTTGCTAAGAACTGGCAGACATGGAACCGGGGTGGAACAGTTGGTTCCAGAAATTATCCTCATGGAGGAATATAATTTGGAATCGACCAAGTGGACATGGGGGCTACGGAACCATACTGGGGCACAGCATTCTGCAGTGGAATAGCATAATGCCAGAGATGATGATCGTAGTGTGGAAGCGCTCGCACCCCATGAGTAGCTGGCCAGTCTTGCAATGATGTTATTCCTCACGCCCACCTTTGCTGCAGTTTTTATGAGATGTTCGTGAAATGACAGAGTGCGATTGAGAGTAACGCCAAGATAGACTGGCTGGGCTTCATGCCGGATTCTCGTATCACCAAGCTGCACATTAAGCTCACGCGAGGCCGAGGCATGGTGTAGATGGAAAACAGATGATACCGTTTTTGCAGTGCTAGGGATTAGTCGCCATTTTTTACAGTAATCAGATATCAGAGACATGTCTTTTGTGAGTGTTTCCTCGAGAGCTGTAATTAAATAGCAGTGAAATTCCCAATGTGTATCAGTGAATTCAAAAAAGCACACTGTTTGGTGGTGTCGGGGCTGGGGGCTGTGACTTTGGAAGCTTTAGGATTAAGGAAGAAAGGATGACAAGAATGATAAAAAGAAAAAAAGAGAGAGAGAAAAAAAAGAAAAAGTTAAGAAAAAAAACAGTCATAAAAGGGCAGTGAAAGGAAAGGTTTTTTTTTTAATGTATTTATTTTTAATTATTTAATTAGCTATGCGGGGTGATTGGCTACTTAGAAAGAAAAAAGGCCAGAGGTTTCAGAAGGGTATAGACTTAGAATTAATGATACTCCCTGGTGGGACAGGAATTTGGTAAAGAAAAGGAGCTCCTAGCAGGGGATCCTGCTAAGAGCTGGTCCCCAGGGACTGGTTATGGGGGCGGGGGGACGGGGAAGGAGGTATGCTTGAAAATTAAAAGGAAGAAAAAAATTTTTTTCCCTTTTTTTCCCTACTCTAATTCTTAATCCAAATTAAGTTATAGTCACCTCCTTGGTGTTACCGCTAGGACCCCTTATTTGCTGGCCTGCTAAAGGCAGAAAATCCTACCGTTTCCAGGAGATGTGGTCAGAGCTCAGCCACTAGCAGCTTCTCAGTCCGCCATCTTCCAGGAAACCCACCCCCCCCCCGAAGCTTTTTTTAAGGATTTCTCAAAAATGAAAACTAGCTCCAAGTCCTTTTGATCCAATGAGAGCTGTACTCAAGATGTCCTCAGATCCGTCCTCAGGGTCACGGTGGTCCCCGGAGACTCCCAAGAGAAAGCCCCTGAGCTACAGTGCTCCCTCCCGGTCCTCTGCGGCCACCCAGCAACACTCTGCAACCGGCTGAGGAGCCGTCTTCCCAGGCCGAGGACAGTGCCAGCGCACCCGCCTTGCCCACCGCCGCCTGGGAAGTCCGGAGCAGCCCACCCGCTAGTCCATGCCACCTCTACTCTAATTCTTAACCCAAATTAAGTTATAGTCACCTCCTTGGTGTCACCGCTAGGACCCCTTATTGGCTGGCCTGCTAATGGCAGAAAATCCTACTGTTTCCAGGAGATGTGGTCAGAGCTCAGCTACTAGCAGCTTCTCAGTCCGCCATCTTCCTGGAAACCCCTTTTTATTTTATTTTTTAATCTGTTTATTGGATAGAGAGCCATAAATTGAGAATGAAGGGGGCGATAAAGAGAGAGACAGAGAGACAGAAACACCTGCATCCCTGATTTGCCACTCACAAAGCTTTCCCCCTGAAGGTGGGGATCAGAGGTCCAGATCCTTGCAGTTTGCAATATTTGCACTCAACAGGTGTGCTACCACTTCGTTCCCCTTTTTTAACTTCTTTAACTCTGAAGAATCTGGAGCACATATTGCAGTATACTACAAATAGTATTTCAATTATCATCTAGGCTTCATGCTTGCTTGCTTTTATCAGTTATCGTGTTATTCTTTTGAAATTCAGATAGAGGACACTATGCTGTGTTATCTCAAACCACTATCGATTGTTTTGTGACTGCTCTTTAAATACATTATACTTTGAATAAACAATGTTGCTATTAATATAATAAGCAACAAATTGTCAGAAGTAAATAACATCCTTAGTTTAAAGCATTTGTCCAAAACACTCTACAAAACTGTGTTTCTTTTTTATAGTGAAAGAAAGGGTTAAAAGCTTCTCTGTTTATCATGTCCTGTTTTTGCCTTTCTTTTTGTACAATATTAGGGATCAAAGCCTAGGTCTCAAGCATGCAAGGCATCTTCTTCACTCTTGAACCAACCTCCCAGCCCTGACTTTGTATATCTTAGCATGAAATAACTTTATGAGTCTGAAATGAGAGACCCTAGGTTTACTTTAAGAGAAAAGATATATTTATTTATATGTGGATTTCTTACTATTTCCCTGGACTCTACTCTTGCTGTCTTGCAGTTTCCACTTACATCTTCCAAGTCCTCAAACTAGAGTCACATTTATAGTAAAATTCCACACATCTGATCCTGCAATTATGTAAGGACTTTGCTGAGCATACAGCTATGGAATGGCTTTATTCTGTGGTTTAATTCTTACTTTTCCACTTATACACCTCCCATTACCTTCCAAGTACAGGACTCCATGTAAGCTATGGCCCCAGGTTGCTATGGATAAATATCACTTTTAGTATTTTTTTCCAAATAGTAGAATTAGCTTCAAGCCCCCTAATTTATAGTGTATAGTTTTATTCCTTTTTACTCTGTAGGAAGAAAACTTTCAGTTACTATTTGCCTTTAAATTTAGAACACAATATTCACTGTGGTTTTTGTATTGCTGATTATTTGCATAGTTCTTTGTCTCTTTTACCAGACTGTTGTTCTGTTATTTTGGCTATCTTATGCATCAAACCTGATTTTGCTCTTTCTAAATATGGGTATGATATGCAGTTTTGACTGATAAATGTTTAGAATATGGATGTTTTAAGTATGAATGTACTATTCCCACTGATATCAAAATACTATGATTTCTTATAATCAAGTAATTGTTTTAAATAGATTGTTACTGCTTATCTGCTTGGTAACTATATTACCAAAATTATCAATAAGAGTCACTTTTGTTTTACTCCTTTTAGTTAATTATTTTGACAATTATATTTATCACTCCTAGAATTTCTATTTGTTTTGTTGACTAATTTAAGGCTGTTCTCTCTTTTAAATTGTGTTTGGGGGGCTGGGTGGTGGTGCACCTGGTTAAGTGTATATGTTACAATGTATGTGGACCCTGGTTCAAGCCCCCCAGTTCCCACCTGCAGAGGGAAAGCTTTGTGAGTGGTGAAACAGTGTTGCAGGAGTCTCTCTTTCTTCCTCTTTAGTGCCCCCCCATCCTTTCAATTTCTGGTTATCCCTAACCAGTAAATAAAGATAATAAATTTTCTTTTTACTATTTTCACCATTGATCTACTATATAAGAGCAGAACTCAGAGAAATAAACATTTTAATTGGATTTGCATTATAGATGAATTTTCCTTCTATTTTTATTTTTCAATATTTAAACATAATTAGCATTTCTGTCAGGTCAGTTCACATTTTCTGGTTCCTTTGTTGTCAGTTAGCTTTCCTGTTACATTTATTGTTGTTTCTAAGAACTATGTTTGCTTTCCCACATAGTGAAATGTTTGCCTTTCCTGTTATTCTTTTCTTTTTTTTTTCTTTTTCCAGTTAATGGCTTATATTACAGTAGTTGGCACATAGGTACAATTTCTCATCTCACCAAGATAGGTGTCTGCAAAGCATACTCACTCCAAAGTAGGTCCATTGTCATGTACAGGACCTGAGAGTTCCCTCCCCACAAACCCCTTCCTACCCGTCTTCTCTAGAGTCTTTGTTTTGCTGCAATATACCACCAGTCCAAGTTTTACTTAGTGTTTCTGCTCTCTGTTTTTGTTTCTTAAGACACATGAATGAGATCATCACATATTCATTTTTCTCTTTCTGGCTTATCTCACTTAACATTTGTAATAACCAAAACTTGGAAGCAACCCAGGTGCCCAACAACAGATGGATGGCTAAGAAAGTTGTAGTATATTATATATACACAATGGAATACTACCCAGCTACGAAGAATGATGAAGTCACTGTCCTCACCTCAATGTAGATGGGGCTTGAAGGAATCATCTCATGTTACTTTTAATGATCATTCTTCTTTACTCTAAATGGTAATTTCCCACCTGTTTTCATCTGTCATTATAGGGATCATAATTCCTTAACAATTTTGAAGTTTTCAATTTTGATTTTTCTTTGTTATTCTTTACATTGCATAGTTAGTAGTATTATTGCCCTTTGCATTCAGTACAAGCTTGAGTTTTTGAACACTGCTAAAATACATATTTTTATATCAAAAGACAGAGGCAGGCAACTATGTTGACTAAGTCAAACATGTTAAGTTTCTTTACTATCAATAAATAATAATAACAATAATAGGCATATTTTACAGATTAATAGTTAAAGAAGATAACCTTGTTTGAAAATTCATAATCAGCATGATCCTAAACTTCAAGTGCGTTTTTAAATGTTTCCTCAGAATGACTTTGATTTTTTTTTTAATTTTTATTTATAAAAATGAAATGATGACAAAAACCATAGAATAGGAGGGGTACAACTCCACACGATATCCACCACCAGAACTCTGTATCTCATCCCCTCCCTTGATAGCTTTCCTGTTGTTTTTTTAATTTTTAAAAATATTTATTTATTTATTCCCTTTTGTTGCCCTTGTTTTATCATT
This sequence comes from Erinaceus europaeus, assembly GCF_950295315.1. Taxonomy (NCBI): domain Eukaryota; kingdom Metazoa; phylum Chordata; class Mammalia; order Eulipotyphla; family Erinaceidae; genus Erinaceus; species Erinaceus europaeus. The sequence continues at coordinate 106,567,740 of NC_080170.1, forward strand.
GTAGTTATTATTGTTGTTGATGATGTTATCGTTGTTGGATAGGACAGAGAGAAATGGAGAGAGGAGGGGAAGACAGACAGGGGGAGAAAGAGACACCTGAAGACCTGCTTCACCGCCTGAGAAGTGACTCCCCTGCAGATGGGGAGCCGGGGCTTGAACTGGGATCCTTACTCTGGTCCTTGCGCTTGGCACCACCTGTGCTTAACTCGCTGTGCTACCACTCTACTCCCAGCTTTCCTATTCTTTAACCCTCTGGGAGTATGGACCAAGGGACATTATGGGGTGCAGAAGGTGGAATGTTTGTCTTTTGTAATTGCTTCCCTGCTGAACATGGGCATTGACAGGTCAATCCATACACCCAGCCTGTCTCTTTCTCTAGTGAGGCAGGGCTCTGGGGAAGGAGGGCTCCAGGACATATTGGTGGTGTCGTCTGCCCAGGGAAGTCAGGTTGGCAGCATGGTAGCATCTGGAACCTGGTGGCCTCTCCTGAGAATTTCAGGTTGAAAGCTGCTTCTTTTTGGAGCTTACAACAGGTGTTGTCTCCAAGATGCCATCTTGGCTCTGCCCCTGACTTTGGTCGTGTATATTACAAGGCAAGGCTATTACTTACTCCTGTTCAATTCACAGCTGAGTTGTTTATTCAGTCTTCATCTTTGACACTTAAAAATTTCCTGTTTTTGCTTACATCACCATATTGTCGTGAACAGAAACAATATTTTATTCTGTTTCTTCTCAGTATATACATGTAGGAAGGAATTGTATATGTAAAAGATAATCAGGAGTGTTTGAAGCTTGTCTGTGTATATGGTTACTGAAATTCTTTAATTTTTTTCAATGTTTTTTTATTGTAGTTATTGATGTCATTGCTGTAGGATAGGATAGAGAGAAATGGAGAGAGGAGGGCAAGACAGAGAGGAGGAGAGAAAGATAGACACCTGCAGTCCTGCTTCACTTCTTGTGAAGTGACTCCCCTGCAGGTGGAGAGCCAGGGGCTCAAACCGGGATCCTTATGGCAGTCCTAAGCTTTGCACCACCTGCACTTAACCCACTGTGCTACCGCCTGACTCCCCTTAAATTTAATTTTTAAAGGTTAAAAGTTATTATAAAGTTAATATAGTTAAATATATAATGCTGTACCTAGAGATTTATTCTACCACATAAAAGCTTTATGACTGGGCAAGTCACTTTCCTCCTTCATAGAATAAGATATGGACAAAATTGTCTTTGAGTTTAAAATTCCTTATAAGTCTATTACTATCATTCACTTTCAGATAACTTAATGGAAAATTTTGAAAGATGTTTATTTCTTGAAGTGCTAACTAAAACACTTTTATGATTCTTCATGCCCATAAACTTCTTTAAAATGTTAACAAAAACGTTCTCCCTGACCATAGTACTATATGTTACACGTATATAGTGCTAATGCAAATTCAGAACCTCTATATAGCTCACAGTTTGAAAATCTAGACTGCTACTAAAATATTGAGCAGGAAAACAGGTATCTTTTCTATACCTAATGATATATTCATATTGGCATGCATACACGAAGATAGACACTAAAAGCAAGATTCTTGTCAGCAAACTAAGCACACTGCTTATAAGAAGACTCTAATGATCTTCTCTCTCTCTCTCTCTCTCTCCCTCTCCCTCTCCCTCTCTCTCTCTCTCTCTCTCTTTCTCTTTCTCTCTCTCTTCTCTCAATTGGACTGCAAGATGTTTTAGGATAGTTTCTAATAATACACCAATATATCTCTAGCTCACAATACAATAAAAATATCTGTGTGGCATTATGTTAGTATCTCTATGTTTGTTGTTTTGTTTGAGGTAACATCTTAAATATTATCACAATAATTTCACAACTACCTTGTTAGAAGTACTACAAATGTTTTACCAACTTTGCTGATGAAAATTAAGAAACAAAGACTACATACTTTGTTCAAATAAGTTAAGCAGTGGAGACAAGATTTGAGCTTTATTGTTTCTGACTCTAATGTCAGATCTTTTAATTACATAAAGCTCTATATTCTATGGTAACTGACAGGCATATTCATATGTACTAACTATTTAATAAAGCATCATTAAAGGTGAAAAATGGAGGTTGTTTAATTCAAATTGCACTCAAGTTAATGCAAAAAATACATTTTGAGATGTGAATAGAAGCCAGGTGTGTTTGACAGGAAGAAACAAAGAGATATAGAATATCATTTCTGCATATAGAGTTCAGATTCTAGAAGAATAGATAAAATTGAACATACAAAGAGAGAGAGATTAAGGGGTCTACAGGAAACATTGTATGTTCTAAAACTCAAATGAAGAGAGAATATATCTCCAACAAAACAAGCTTTAAGAGGAGATGACATTTGAAAAACAATAAGACAAGATAAAATTTTGGGGGGGTCAGGCAGTAGCTCAGTGGGTTAAGCGTACATGGAGCAAAGCAGGACTATCATAATAATCCCAGTTTGAGCCCCTGGCTCCCCCTCCCCACCTGCGGGGGGGGGGGTGTCACTTCAAGAGCAGTGAAACAGGTCTGCAGGTGTCTTTCTGTCCCCTTCTCTGTCTTATCCTCCTCTCTCAATTTCTCTGTCCTATCCAACAACAACTACATCAATAACAACAACAACAATAACCACAATATGGAGTCGGGTGGTAGTGCAGTGGGTTAAGGGCACATGGTGTGAAGCTCAAGGACCAGAGTAAGGATCCCAGTTCAAGCCCCTGGCTCCCCACCCACAGGGGTTTCACTTCACAGGTGGTAAAGCAGGTCTGCAGGTGTCTGTCTTTCTGTCCCCTTCTGTCTTCCCTCCTCTCTCCATTCCTCTCTGACCTATCCAACAACTATGACATCAACAACAACAATAATAGCTACAATAGAACAACAAGGACAACAAAAGGGAATAAATATAATAATAATAATAATAATAACCACAATAATGATAAAACAAGGGCAATGCCGGGCTAGCTTCGAGGGAGAGAGGATCCAGGAACTCTTGGCAGCATGGTAATACAATTTTTTATTCACACAGGAATGCCCCAGAGTCGGGTGGGTCTTGAGGTAGAAAGAAGATAGATCAGGCAAAACAATGATTATGTAATTAGGCCATACTATCAGCGATGCAGCATGGAGTGGGGGAGCTGGTTTAATGCCCTACAGGGCAACAAAGGGGGAAAAAATAGTCTCCATGAGCATTGGATTTGAGGTGCAGGCACAGAGCCCCAGCAATAACCCTGGACCCCCCCAAAAAAGAAAGAAAAGGTAATATTTTGGAAAGATCGTAGGATTTTTATAAGTAGTATAAAGTGAAAATAGCATAGCTTATAGCCTGAAAAAAAAAGTGGAAGTTAAAGTGCAACTTTAAGTGCAGGGTGTCTATATAAAAATAAATGGACAGTAAACCTTTTAAAAAATTGCTTAAATTCCACCTTTTATTTTACTCCTCTTCATTGATCTGATCTCTGAGCTTTATGGTGACCATTAATGCTTGAGAAGAAATACAAAAACAATGCCAATCAAAGCATTAGAAATATTTGCACTATCTCTAGAATTAGGATGTGATCTTTGCTGTTTATGAGAATACTCTCATAACCAATTGCAAAAAGAATGTGGAAAAACGCATTATTTTCTGAGAAATCCACTTTCCTGAAGATTTGGCAAGAAAAAATGGTCTTTCCCTACACTTTAGCATTAGCTAACTAGGTTCCTATGCTTCTTGCCTCATAAGGTTAAAGAAATAGAGGGGGTCAAAAGAAACCATGCACATTCAAAGCTAAAATATTTTTTGAATGTCTTCAACCCAATTCCATATCCTCACCTTGTGGGCAATTTTATATATCTAAATGAAATTAATTCCTAATGCATCCTATTCTCTCCTCAGAGTTAAAGTCTCACAGTGTTGCTTCAATATTAAGTATGAAAAGAGTCTTACTGCTCTGATGTGTAGTTATGCATTTGTTGGTATGCATGAGACTCCTTCTGTTTCATTTGGTTTAAATCCCCCCTGCTTAACACTATTCTATTTACATAACCACTTCATTCTATTTACATAACCACTGTTAACAAGTACCACCCTCTCTCCAGGGCATTGGTGGTTCAGTGATAGGATTCTCACCTGCTCCGCCCCCTCCTTGTCACACCCTGATCCCCTCCTTGTCACACTCTGATGTTCACCAGTCACTTTTCTCTCCACCCTCTCTATGTCACATCCTGTTTCCACCCTACTTGGCAAGTATATATAAAGACAGCATTGTGAGTTTTACAGTACTTGAGTTTAGCTTAGCTCGTTTTAGATTGTGCTGCGTCCTGCATGAATAAAGAGATACTTCCTACAGCTCAACCATGAGTCCCTGGTCGTCTGTTACCCGCCCGTGAAGCCAGCCCGGCGAAAACAACCTAACCTGTCGAAAACAACATGCATTAATGCTTTCCTCTACCAAGAAGTGTCAAGTGGCACCAATGGTGTCAAGAAGGATGGATTTCAACCTTGTGATTCTGTGACAAATAGAGCATGTCATTTTGAATGACAGATGTGTTGAGAGAATGAACACTTCAGGCCCAAATCTCAAGAATTTTTGTTTCTATTCATTAAAAACAGTGTCAAGTTATGCTATGTGTTAGTGTCTAATTTTTTCCACACTCAATACAGAAATATTAGTTCTATAAGATAAATTCTTTGAGATTCAATCTTTTATTTTTTTTTTTATTAGTGAGAAAGATAGGAGAGAGAGAAAGAACCAGACATCACTCTGGTACATGTGCTGCTGGGGATTGAACTCAAGGCCTCATGCTTGAGAGTCCAATGCTTCCTCAACTATGCCACCTCCCGGACCACTGAGATCCAATCTTAAGTTGAGGCAATAATAAATATAAAGTTTATATAGCAGTGAAATATAATGTATACATATAAAATAATGTTATTTTATGTGTAACATAACTTTTGAATTTAATTCTAACTCTTGTTTTATTTTATTTTATTTTATTTTTTCTACCAAAGCACTGTTCAGCTCTGGTTTATGGTGGTTCTGGGGATTGAACCAGGGAAATTAGAGCCTCAAGCAAGAGTCTCTTTATCATAACCATTATTATAGCTACCCCCACCCTTTTTTTGTTTGTTTGTTTGTTTCATTGTACAACTAGAGCATAAATTACATGAGGATAAACACACAGTTTATGAAAATAGGCTTCCTTGAGCTTCCAGAACAAGATCTGTTACCTTTCAACATTTTTATAATTAAAAAAAATTTTTTACCTTGCCAGAATGGCCATTTAGAAATATATTATTAAGTTTGTGGCAACTTTATTTGATTTTCCTTTTTTATTTTGTAATTCACAATGATTACATCATCACTTGGCTATAAGACACAAGCTATAACTGCAGATTACTTGTCGAAATTTTGCCTACTTACAAATAATTTAAAAGCAAGATTCTGTCTACAAGATCAATTCTCTGGAAGCTAAATTCAAGCAAACTATATTACTACTTTTTTCATATGCATATACACAAGCACTTTACTCCCAAAGCTTAATAATACCTCCTTGAAAACCAGTCATAGAATAAACAGTAAAAGGCAATGTGTGGGTCAGAAAATATCACAAGCACAAGAGTGAAATTCAATTTGTAGTGTTTAACCATATACATTTTCTAGAATGCCGTAGTAGTTAGCATTTGAACCCAGCACTTTCCATTTTACCTGTTTTAATATTATGAATATTTGTACTGAATTATTTTTAAATGTAAAACTATATTAAAGAAAGAAATTATCACTTGTGTGTCCTAAATTTTTTTCTATAGTGAATGCCATAACATACATAACATAACGTACATAACACAGTACTCAGACACTCAAGTCTGATCTTAAAAAAAAAAAAAGAAAAAGCCTATTCTGTACATAGTTAGGAGCTAAGTCAAAACAGAAAAGTGAGGCCAAGATATTTAAAGCTTCATGTTTTGTGTCATTGAAAAACATTTGTTTTCATTTGGGTTTACTGTCGCATGAGGTTATTTGTAACTGTTCGATTAGTGTTCTTATATAGAAAGGGCCACTTTCATCACAATTTCTAAAAGATTTTATAATTGGAAGCATAAATCTGATTTTTTTGAGTGTCACCAGCTCTAGTGAACCAACCCCAACCTACCTTTTTCCCAGTAGTGGTTGGAAGTGGGCCAGACTCATAGGAAGCTTCCATCTGTCTAGAGGTGAGCACTTCATCTAAGAAAACCCATTTTAATCCAGATATTGTTGTCATGCCAAAGAACCCAGAAGCACACCAGTGTTATACTAATGTAAAAGGAGGTAAGCTTTCAACTACCACACTTTATTTTGCAGGGCCCAAATAATCAGAGGTGATCTGATATAAGTCCTAGTTTAAGGTCTTACTAGTTGTGTAAACTTAGGCAAGTTACTAGTCCTCTATGGTAGAAGTTACTTCACTTGCAAAGTAGGGATGATGGAAGGATTCAGTGTCAGTTGTAATGCTAATTTTGTTAGCAAAGGCAAGTGAGTTACTTGTTTTCTAAGCCTTCTAGTCTTCATTGTTCATACTGTTATCTACTCCAGTTCTCTTCCTTTGAACCTCTTTTGCTTTACTGTCCCTAAAATGGAAAAATTGTGACCTGCTGAGTATAAATAATAAGTAGTAGAATTGTCAAAATAATAGTATTTACATAAAAATATTTTAGAGTCTCACACTATAGAAACTGATGTTCAAAATAATTCTGTGATGGGATTCATGCCTCCCTCCTATCATTAAAGCTGAATAACTGACACATTGAGAGTATAATTTAAACATCTTACCACTTGCATCAAAGCTACAATACAAAAACGAGTAACTACATCTACTCTATGTATATGTGAATGTTTTATCTTCCCTATGTGAGGGAATTTAAATGACTTACTGTCTTTGCTTAATAGTCTACTGCTATATATTCCCATCTCTTAGCATTTTTTCTAGATTCAGGAGATTTCTAATATATCAATCAAAATATATTTTCATACCAAGATAGATTTCTTTAATGGTTAAATACAAATTAGTAATGGGGAAACATTCAGAAATTGGATCGACCTTCCCGTGGTGCATCTCGTGAGTACCCATTCATTGGGGAAACTGACGATCCTTCCTAGCCGACTGAATCCACATGGATCTCAGTCACTTTCAAAGCCAGCAACAAGCAGCTCCTGACAGCTTTCAAGCTGTTGGTCCTGCTCTTTGAGTCCTCCAACTTAATGTTGAGGGGCTGTCCTTTGCCAAACGCGTTCTTATTGGTCAATTGGCAATACAGCATCAGGCAGATGTTATCTGCCTACAAGAAACACATATAGCAGTCGATGAAGCTGCTCAATTCACCATCAGTGGATTCGATTTAATATGCTATAATCTCCATCCTAAACACGGCTGAGCCATCTACGCCAAATCATGTCTTGCAGACGTTTACCATACGGCCTCTTCGATCTTCTACAACTCCATTACTATTGGAACTATTCAGCTCATCAACGTATATAAACCTCCCAGTGCCTCATGGGATAATGAGGTCCTGCCTAGCCCAAATCACCCAGCCGTTTACCTTGGAGACTTTAATAGTCATCACCAAGACTGGGGATATTCCTCCACTCATGCTGACGGCTCTATCTTAGTCGACTGGGCTTCAGCGAATGACCTCTCCCTACTATACGATCCCAAACAGCCAGGCTCTTTTCACAGTACTAGATGGAATAAAGACTCGTCACCCGACCTGTGCTGGATTAGCACAGTCAATGGCCAAGCCTTTCCCGCTACGAGACAAGTTCTCAAGATCTTCCTGCACAGTCATCACCGCCCAACTATCATCCACATCGGTCTCCAGCTCCCACTGATTCTGTGCTCGGAGAAACTAAGATGGAACTTTCGGAAAGCAAACTGGCGTCTGTTCAGTGATCTTACCAACAAATCTATTCCTGCAATTCCAATTAACTCTATCCCCTCTGAAGATTCCTACAGGCGCTTCCGCCAAGCCATCTTCAAAGCAGCTTCCCAAGCCATTCCTCGTGGGAGATGTGCTAACTATACGCCTTGTCTTGATGCTGAATGCGAGCAACTACTAAAGCAGTATGCTGAGTAGGGCGACCCAGATGTGGCTGACCATCTCGTTGCCTCCCTGGATGCAGCACGCCAAGCCCTCTGGCAACAACTCACGGAAAGTCTGAACTTCACCCACTCAAGTAGGAAGGCCTGGAAGCTTCTTCACAGACTGGGTGCCGGTAGCCAACCCCCTCCAGTCTCCCATCCTCCCGTATCTCCAAACTCAGTGGCCAGTCACCTAACTCAAGTTGGACGTGCTAAGATTGACCCAGTCTGGAAAAGAGAAATTTCCCATGAGTGGTCATCCCACTTCTGGTTATCTTGTCCATCTCCAAAACTCTCTCCCTTTACACTGTCTGAACTGGAAGACGCTTTGAAGAGGGTTAAACCGGGAACAGCTGCTGACTATGATAACATCACCCCAGAACTCATTCTTAACCTGGGTCACGGGGCAAAGAAGTGGCTCGCTTCATTCCTGTCCCACATCTTGGAATCTGAGTCTATGCCCAAAGTTTGGCGTCGTGTGAAGATTATAGTGGTTTTGAAACCAAAGAAAGACCCAACACTGGCCGCCAGCTATAGACCAATTTCTCTCCTCTCCATGTGTTACAAACTCCTTGAGAGGCTGCTTCTGTCACATATTTCTCATCTTACAGAGAAATTCCTATCACCCGCCCAAGCTGGTTTCCGCCCAGGAAGATCTACCTGCGAACAAGCCCTGGCCCTCTCAACTTACATTGAAAATGGATTCCAGAAGAATTTAAAGACGGGTGCTGTCTTTGTTGATCTCACAGCAGCCTATGACACGGTCTGGCACCGTGGTCTCCTAGTCAAGATCTCAAGATGCCTGCCTCCATGGGTGGCCAACACTATATCGTTTCTTCTCCAAAACAGAAAATTCTGGGTGCATCTGGGTGACAAGTCTAGCAGATGGAGACTTGTCTCAAGTGGCCTCCCCCAGGGCTCTGTTCTGGCTCCTACGCTATTTAATATTTACATCAATGACCTCCCAGAAACTTCAAGGAAGTCCATCTACACCGATGACATCTGCTGTGCAACTCAGGCATCCAAGTTTGACATCCTCGAGGAAACACTCATGAAAGACATGTCTCTGATATCTGATTACTGTAAAAAATGGCGACTAATCCCTAGCACTGCAAAAACGGTATCATCTGTTTTCCATCTACACCATGCCTCGGCCTCGCATGAGCTTAATGTGCAGCTTGACGATACAAGAATCTGGCATGAAGCCCAGCCAGTCTATCTTGGCGTTACTCTCGATCACACTCTGTCATTTCACGAACATCTCATAAAAACTGCAGCAAAGGTGGGCCCGAGGATTAACATCATTGCAAGACTGGCCAGCTCCTCATGGGGCGCGAGCGCTTCCACACTACGATCATCATCTCTGGCATTATGCTATTCCACTGCAGAATACTGTGCCCCAGTATGGTTCTGTAGCCCCCATGTCCACTTGGTCGATTCCAAATTATATTCCTCCATGAGGATAATTTCTGGAACCATCCGTTCCACCCCGGTTCCATAGCTGCCAGTTCTTAGCAACATCGCCCCGCCAGATATTCGTCGGGATGCGGCATCATCTAAGTTCATTTCCCACGTCTACACCAGACCGGACCTGCCAATATACACGGATATCTTCGGCCACCCTGTCCAATGCTTGACGTCTCGTCACCCAATCTGGTCCCCTATGCCTACACTGAACTTCTCTGTTCCAGACTCTTGGAAACAGAGTTGGCAGTCAGCTGAGGTAAAGAACAAACACCTCATCACAGACCCCTGCAAGCGTCCACCCGGCTTTGACCTAGCACGTTATGATTGGGCCCTCCTCAATCGCTATCGAACAGGCCATGGCCGGTGTGCCTCTATGTTCCATCGCTGGGGAGCCAGAGATGACCCGAACTGCCCCTGCGGCTACAGACAGACTATGACCCACATAGTCAATGACTGCCACCTCTCCAGATTTAAAGGAGGTCTCGAAACTACATCAGGCTCAACCTGACGCTGTTGACTGGCTACGGAAGAAGGGCAAATGCTAGAAGAAGAATTCAGAAATGATCCTAGTTTTGAGGAACTTGAAATCCAAGAAGAAAAGCAGACAGGTAAAACAAAGACTTAACAAAAGTCAAACAGATCAGATGTAATGTGAAATTACAAGCTGTAGGGGCTGGGTGGTGGTACACCTGGATAGGTGCACACATTACAGTGCACAAGGGTGGTGGTTCAAGCTCCTGGTCTTCACCTGCAGGGGGAAAACTTCCCCTATCAATTTCATTCTGTCTCTATTCAATAATAAATGAGTAAGTAAATAAATTAATAAGAAAATGTTACTTAAAAAGGAAACTACAAACTACGGGAAATATAAAAGCTCAAATACAATACAAAGATTTTGCTTCAGGTTACATGATCTCAAAATTAGCTGAATTCTTTATTATAAGCTAGAATAATATGTTTTAGTGAGTCTATATTAAAGCCAACATTTGGCTTTAACCAATAGACAAATAAATATAGAAATATTTTTAGAAGTCTGAGTTTTAAAAAATATATTATGTCGTTACCTGTGTTTGCTAACTGGTGGTCATGCTATAAGTGCCAGAAATTCAAGTAATTTTTTTTTCCTCCAGGGTTATTAATGGGCTCAGTGCCTGCACCATGAATCTACTGCTCCTGGAGGCCATTTTTCCCCCTTTTGTTGTAGCCTCTTTGTGGTTACTATTATTGCCATTGTTGATGGTGTTCGATGTTGGATAGGACAGAGAGAAATGGAGAGAGGAGGGGAAGACAGAGAGGGGGAGAGAAAGATAGATACCTGTAGACCTGCTTCACCACCTGTGAAGCAGGGGAGTCGGGGACTCGAACCGGGATCCTTATGCCAGTCCTTGCGCTTTGCACCACATGCGCTTAACACACTGCGCCACTGCCTGACCCCCATAAATTCAAGTAATTTTGAAAGCTTTCTTCCAACTAAATTATTTGATACAGACAGAATTCAATAATCAGAAATGTAGGGCGAAGGGTAGATAGCATAATGGTTATGCAAAGAGATTCTCATGCCTGAAGCTCTAAAGAATCAGAAATGTAAAGGAAATTTACTCAAGATGGTATCTCCAAACTCAAGCAGAATGGAAACAAAAACTCATTTTCTCTTTTATAGATAAGGAATTTGAAGTTCCTGTCAAATCTATGTTTTTGTTTTCTGTTTTCATTCTTGCCTTCAGAAAGATTGAAATTATGAATTTCCTGTTATAAAATATATCTGATTAAAATCTTTCTTACTATGAATTTCCTGTTATAAAATATATCTGCATAGATAAAACCAATTGTTTAACTTACTGACAAAATGCTCCTTTTTCACAGTGACTATCTTAACCTTCTTTATGATTGCTTAAAATTGTTTATCAGCCACTATACTTTCAATGACTTTTAGAGTGAAATGAAAGAGGGGAAATGAAGATATCATCTTAATGCTGTAAACTACAGTAATTTTTTAACCTATTACTCCATTAATTATTCATACAAGTTAGCACTTCCATTCACAGTTATTCTATATATATAGGAAAATAAAAATGCAAAAACATGATTACACCTAAGAAGAGAAACCCTATATTTGAACAATACTGCTGTTCTCTCTTGGTATCTTGTTTAGTTTCCTTTAGATTTAAAGCTCTTAAATTAAATTTAGAAAATAAATGAGCAGAAATATTCTCATGTCATAAGACCAAGGGCATACCATTTAATCATTGCAACTTGATTTCAAGTTGACCTGATCATTATCACCTGACAATTCTAGCTTCTGTAGAAGGTAGAATGCGTATAATATTCACAACAGTAGAACAAAAAGAGATTGGGGGATATATTTTTCATTTCAGAGATTTTAGTAACTTGTTGAGTTTTTAATTTATTCATGATTGCAATATTCCTAAAATGTTAAGCTTGTCCCTGTATGTGACCTCAAGCATGAGGTCTCATGTTTGATCTAAGGCAGTGATGTACCAGTGTGATGCCTGGTTCTCTTTCTCTCCTCATACTTCTCTCATTATAAAGAAACAAAATATTTTGAGAAAGTGTCCCTTTGATATAAATTGCCATTTATTCTTAAATATTATACTGCCACTTTCTAAAGCCTACTGCTGTGTATGTACAATTGGGAAGCACAGTAATAAATCTAATCCTTTTAATTCTTCATTGTCTAGATAAATAGTTCTCAAAAGGAAGCAAATTATTGTTTTTATAAAGTATAAGTATGTCTTTAAGGAAAGCAGGAAGTGCTTTTGTGAGTTTTGCCTCTCACTCCTTAACAAATTTTGGATAACTAGAAAGGGAGGAGAATCATAAATGATAACACGGGAGCTACAAATCAAGTAATGGGGAACTACTTTTTAAAATTTATTCTTTTAATCTATAGACATTAGAAAAGTCAATACTTAACTATTCAAAAAGAAAAATAAATTTCCAACAGACCATCCTTTTATGGTCACTAAATGCCATATTCAATATAAAAATATAAACTTCAAAGTGGCTTAGAATGAATGCATTTGAAAATTTTAGGAATTTTGAGCTTTACTAATAAATGGAGTAAATTAATTTATTGACATTTCATGTTTTTGATCACTAACCATATATCGTAGCATGTTTTCAGCTACCGTTCAATTTTCTAGTCACTTCAATTTAACTTACATTGTCAACTTCTAACTAACAAAGTAGAAATACACAGAACTATAGCTCTAGAAATAGGTAAAATGAAATCAACGTTCCCAAATCTATATGTAGTGATTATAGATGGAAAAATTCCATCGTTGTCATGGCAATGCCAATGTGCTTTTGATCTTTTTTTTTTTTTAATTTTTTTTTTTTGAGAGAGATGCAGAGAGAGACACACACAGAGAAACACCAGAGCACTGCTCAGCTCTGGCTTATGGTGGTGTGGGGGATTGAACCTGGGACTTAGGAGCCTCAGGCATGAGAGTCTGTTTGCATAACCATTATGCTGTCACCCCCACCCTTGATCTTATTTTTTATAGAATAACAAAATGTGTATTTAATAGAGATGCCGAACTGTCCTTCACTCTGCTTTTTACTCTCTAACACAACATAGTTTTTCTAACTTATCAAAGTATTGAAATTGCTCTGCTTCCAGCTGCTGTTTACATATTTTGTATTCATGCTTTGGTTAAGTTCTGGAAAATGTTTTCAGTTTAGAAATGTTAAGTATATGTGAACTGATATAACTTAAAATAGATGTATTTGTATTTATTAACCTAACAATAAATGCCTTCTAAAATAGCTAAAGCATAGTACCCAAACAGAATGTCTAGTGAAAGTTTAAACACAAATGATTTAGAGGATCCACAGACTGGTCTTTCCTAGTATTAAAGTCTAGTAAATGAACCAATATCATTAGAATTCTTACTCCTTTTTGGTTAAGTATACAATTTGCTTTTACAGCCAAATTAGTAAATGGTTATGTTTAATCACCTTGAAAAATATGTCAATATTTCCTTAGACATTCCATTCTAAGTTTGGAAGCTTAAAACAGGCCATTATCTGTAAAGTGAAAATTTACTAATATTCTTAAATTGGGTCACTTGTTTGACAAAACTTTGACTTGGGTCCCTCATTTACTCATTATTCTGTCAATAACTATGTCCTAAATGCTTAGAAAATACTCATATCTAGAAGCACTGATCTAACCCTGATGTGTATGCATCCCAGATTCTTCTTCACATAACAAACTTAGTATCCATGTGTAGTGGAAGAAAACTGTAAGTCAGTGATATCTTTGTACCACATTAAAACAACACCCATCACCTATATTCTCTCCCCAAATTCCAGCAATAGGGACTGTGATAAGTGTTCAGTAATTTTGGCAAACGCTGTCTAAAACCATCAGTATAATTTTCATTAGCTTCAATTTCTTTTACATTACTGACTAGGTCATTTTTCTGATATAGTTTACTTTTAATAAAACTAGTAGTCCATTAATTATGAGACAAAACAGTTCCTCAATAAAGAATAATTACACAATGAGTTTACAGAAAAAGTTAACAATAAGTAGGAAAAAATAGTTTGCGGGAGGTATATTTTAAAATACCAAACATCAAACTGAATTGTAATAAAATACTATTTCAGACAGCTACTGAATGTTTTCACTAGTGTAGAATATAAAGAACTGAGACATGAATTTGCAATAAATAAATAAATAAATAAGAAAAATAAATAGCAGCTACCCTGTCTCTAAGACTTTCTGAGAACTATAACAGTTATTGTTGGGTTTTTAGGTAGGGCACAAAACATTGGTGGTGGGATGCAGTATCTTTATAAGCTTACAGCCCTCCAAACCATTAATAAATCACTTGTAAAATTTAAAAAAAAAAATCTATTTCACGCAATAAATAAAGTGATTTTTGGTGCCTCTGTTTTTTTTTTTTTCCCCATCACATTATTCAGCCTGGCTTACACTGATGCTGGGGATTAAATGTGAGACATTGAGACCTCTGGTGTCTCAGAAATGAAAGACCTTTTGCATAACTATTATGTTACCTTTCCAAACCCCATTTTGGAAAGGGAGTTTTATGGCAAAAGCATCTTGGCATTTCAAGAATATGTGCTCTGAAGAGAAACTTCATTTAAAAAATTGCATGAAATAAAAGTCTGGGTGAAAGAAAACATACTATAATGAAAGCCTACAGTACATAAAACTGAAGTTTGCCAACGATACAGAAAAATACAGTTGGAATAATATTGTGTATAGAGGAAGATCTTCTTATGTACTTTGCTTCATACATTTATTTCTTCTTGTTTTATCACATTCACACTATAACTGAGCAGCACATCAAATATTCATCAAATGCATGCATTTAAAAGCTATGTACTTTTGATTATACCCACCTAACTAGTACTCAGACCTTCCTGAAGGATAGAAGATGATAAACTTTACCAAAAGCCATAAATCTTCTCACTGTATTTACAATGTGAGTTCCAGTATGAATTAAAATTTCATTGTAGGTTGTGAGGACATTATCATAAAAACTAGAAAATGCCTTTTCTGAATAAACACCTAGTAGAATGAGGTTATAGGACAGAGGGGACAGCATCAGGTTGCCACAGGTCTTTGTTTTTTTTGTGGACAAACTGTTTTGCGTTGAATTAACACCTACTCAAGATATCTCTCTTTCTGTGAATGATTTAACCAGCCTTTTTTCCCTAATTTCCATAAATTGAAGCATCTGTGTATGTGTGTATAGTTACACACACACACACACACACACACACACACACACGCGTGCACACACACATCACCTCCCAATGACAATGGGTCTACCAGATTCAAATTCCATCACATGCCTACTCCAACATCACACTATCAACCACACACAAAAAAACCCATTGTGGTTTCATTACCTCTATTTTTGTTACTACATTTCAAGGATGGCCAGCCAATTAACTAAAATATTACATTTATGATTACTTTCAAACGTATCTACGTACTCAAAAAAAAAACCATTTTGAATTTGCCCATTATTTACTTATAAGATATTCATCTTTCTGTCATTAAAAAAATTACTGTGGGAGGAAGGAGACAGTCAGTAGCACATTAAGTTAAGTGCAAATAGTATGGTGTGAAGCTCAACAACCTGCACAAGGATCCTGGTTGAAGCCCCCACTTTCCATCTGCAGAGAAATAGCTTCACAAGCAGTGAAGCAGGTCTGCAGGTGTCTGTCTTTCTTTCGCCCTATGTTCCCCTCCTCTCTCAATTTCTCTCTGTCCTATCCCATTAAAAAATAATGGAAAAAATGGTCTCCAGGGGCAGTGGATTTGTAGTGCCAGCACCAAGACCCAGAAATAACCCTAGAGGCAAAACAAGCAAACAAAAATATTACTGTATTTTCACTCTTTTCACATAACCCTGAAAAGGTGTCACACAACTGAGATAAACTACATTATTCAAGTTTCTCAACATGCACATATTCTTCTCATCTTACCAAGGTTAAAGTGACTTTCATAACCAAGAATTTTTCCCATTTACTACAGGTGATTGTTCAAGACCCACCTCAAATGAACCTGGTGCCCTGATGCTGATTCTTATTTTATAACTACCACCACATTGAAATATTAACCATCTTTAAATTCTTCAATCACTGTTATTAGGCCTGACATGCATATATCTCTATATTCCTTCTAAATTCATATTCATTTTTATATCTCTTATAGTGTGGGGTTTTGATAGCAAGTATCCAATGAGTACTTCTTGAAATAAAGTAAGATAATGTATCCTCTATAAAATATTGAAAGAATTTCCCTGTGTTTTATTTTACCAATATGTTTAGAAATGAACATAGTAGTGAATTTCTACAATAATGAAACTGCCTTATTTCTTTAATACAAGGTTAGAATATGGGCCAGCTTAATACAGTAAGTACTTTTCACATAATCCTCAGTTCCACCCCACCATTCAACCAAGGAACTTTTTTTTTCCCTAACCAAATCACAAATTGTAGCATAGAGAAAATAGGAGAACAGCTGGTATTCTTACAAAGATATCTTGGACTCTCTCAGATGCTCAGTCAAATTGTCCCCATATCCAGAACAAAGTGATAAAGAAGCAAAACTTCCAGGCAATAAGGCACTTTATTTCATTTGAATTGTCTAAATAATAACCTCTAACCTCTGTTTAGTTTTAACTTAGGTGGCCTGGAAGGTAAAATTGCAGTGTTTAGAAGCTGTCAATGTCTGCAGCAAAGGCAAAGTCCCTGAAAGTTGCCAATAATGATACCCTTTATGTCTTACAGAAAAGTCTAAGTAGGAAGAAAAAGGTATGCTAAGATATGAAAGGCAAAAGGGCACTGAAGAAATGGAAAAGAGACCCAGTGGTAGAATAGAGCATTACATTTGCACGTATCTACAAAATGAAATAAAAAAAGACTATGACATAAATAAAGAAATATAGGGAAATAGAAGGAAAGAGAGAAACATATGCAGCCTACTCCGCTACTCATGATGCTTCCACCCTTACAGGAAGAAACCAGAGGCTGAAACGCAGGTCTTTGCACAAAACAACTGTGTGACTTACAAGTTGAGCCACTGTTTGATCCACAAAAAAATATTATATTAATAAAATTGGCAATAAAAGGATAGTCTATATCTCAAGTAGAAAAAGGTACAAATAGTAAAAATCCTAAATGGAAGACATAGTTTATTCTTATGTTACATATTCACCCAAAAGGGGAAATTTTACCCAGATTTGGATGAACCATTTCCAATATATATAATTCTAGAATCAGTAAAAACCTGGCTCTTTCTCTTCTTGATTTCTTTGGCTGGTGCTTTATTCTTCAAATGTCATTTCCTAACTAACCCTCCTAGGAAGGATGCACTTGTAAAATATGGATAAGGTATGTCAGGCGTAGTTTAAAGACTGTGGATACAAGTATTTAAATAAGATGACAAGAGAAGGAAGAAAGAAGAAAAGAAGAAGAAGAAAAAGAGCAGTGAAAGGAGTTGGGTTTTTGTTTGTTTGTTTTTGAATTAGCTAGGAGGAGGGAACAAGGAGAGTGGAGGGAAGAGGTAGAGAGAAACAAGTTCCTCTCACAATGGATAGGACACCTAGTCACCTAGCAATGCAAAAAACAACAAAAGTTAATTTTGGTCAACCTGAAGAAGGAGGAGGGAAAAGGGACAGGCATATATAATAATAGTAATAATAAAATAAAATAGACTTAATACTCCTAACAGTCATTCTACAGCTTAGACTGCTCCAGATTGGCTGCAGGCAGCCTGAGAAAAGAAAGATAGTCAACTGTAAGTATACCAAAAAAAAAAAAAAAGAAAAGAAAAAAAACCTCTAGGTAGTCTTTCCCAGGCAGGGATGAGACCCTGATTGGTCAGGTATTTTGTCACTCAAATAGAGCTCCAGCCACTTTTAAAAAAAGAGAGAGAAAGAAAGAGAGAGAGAGAGAGAGAGAGAGAGAGAGAGAGGGAAAACAAAAAGGATAAGGTTTGGAATGACACCCCTGGTAAGCCAGGAATCTTGGGTAAAGAAAATAGCTCAGCAGGAAGCCTGCTAGGAGTGGCTGTCCAGCCCCTGGGGGCTGGTTCTGGAGTGGGAGGGAGGAGTGAGCTCAGAAATAATCAAAATATATTCCTTTCTTTGTCCCCCTGGCTTCCATTTTCCAACTCAAGAGTGAATTATAGGACTCCTCCTTGGTGTCACCCTGAGGACCCCTTATTCATGCTCCTGCTGATGGCCCAGTACCCTACCCTATCCAGAGAATCCCAGGTCACAAGCTGCTGCTTTTTGGAGCTCATGCCAGCCGCTGCTTGCAAGTCACCATCTTGGCTCCGCCCCAATTTTAGTGAAATCCCTATTAAGATTCCAATATCATTTTTTAAGTAAATTGAACAACTTGTCCAAAGATTTCTGTGAAACCACACACACACACACACACACACACACACACAAACATGAATATCTAATCTACTTCTGAGAAAAAAAGAAATAATATGAAGTTATCATACTCCTCAACTTCAGTTTATACAACAAAGCAATACTAACAAAACAATATGGTACTGGAATAAAAATAATTGTATTAATGGAACAGAATCAGGAACCTAGAAATGAGTCCACAGATATACAACCATGCAGTATATGACAAAGCCAAAACCACTCAATGGGATACAAAAGTTATTTTCAACATATGGTGCTGGGAAATTGAACAGTGAAACCAGAACACCACTTAATCAATACACTAAAGTCAAATTAAAGTGTATCAAAGATCTGAATATTAGAGCAGAAACTCTAAAAAAATTGTGAAAGTTTGCCGTATCTTTACATCAAAAATGTACTTGGAAACTCAGTCTCATGAGCATGAGAAATTAAAACAAGAGAAAATAAATGGGGCTACATGACACTAAGGTGCTTCCATACATCAAAAGCTAACTACATAAAGATAACCAGACAACAAAGGAAATGGTAGAACATATTTGCACATCATGTATCTAATAAGCCAATGATATTAAACATCTATAAAGAATTTGACAGATCTACAAAAGAAGAAAAACAACCAAAAAATATGAGCTAAATAAACAGTTTTATAAAGAAATGGTAGAACATATTTGCACATCATGTATCTGATAAGCCAATGATATCAAACGTCTATAAAGAATTTAACAGATCTACAAAAGAAGAAAAACAACCAATAAAAATATGAGCTAAATAAACAGTTTTATAAAGAAGAGATACACATGGTCCACAGACACATGACGAACACTCCACTTCTATTTATCATTAGAGAAATGCAAATTCAAACTATATTGAGACACCACCACACCTGAAAGAATTGCTTCCACCAGGAAATCAAGAAATGATAGGTGTTGGTGAAGTTGTGGAGAAAAAAGGAACTCAACTACACTGCTGGTTGGAATGCAAATGGTACAGCTCCTTTGGAGAGTCCTTAAAGGAAAAAAAAAAATGGAATTACCTTATGATCTAATGATACCACTCTAGGGAATTTATCCAAAGGAAACTGAAACACTAAGTCAAACAGACATATGTACCCTGTGTTCATAGCTGCATTATTAACAACAGCCAAAGAGTGGAAGCAGACTAAATGGCCATCCACAGATGACTGGCTAGAGAAATTATGGATTATATATTCCATGGAATACTACTCTGCAATCAAAAATTATGGTATTGTGTCCTTTGGGACAAAATGGGTGAAACTAGAGCTGATTATGCTTCTTGAAATAAGTAAAGAGATGAAAGACAACTACCAGATCTGATACACATGAACTTGGACAAAAAAATTAAGAAGGAATCGAACTGTTCTAAGACTTACGAGAACTATAGCAGTTAATTTTGGGAGGTTGGAGGGTAGAGACACAGGACTTTGTTGGTAGATGTGGTATGGAACTATACACTGTACTATTACAATCTTGTAAAGCACAAGGAGAAGGCAAAAAACAATGTGGCCATAGATAAGATACGCAAAACTATGGAAATCATTACACAAAAAGTAGATAAAATAGCAAGCTTTTCATTTTACCACCATCACAAACAGAGCAGATTATAGACACTGATGAAACATCCCACAATTAGGTAAAAAGAGAGATAAATAAAAAAAAGAAGGAAGGAAGGAAGGAAGGAAGGAGGGAGGGAGGTAGGGAGGGAGGGAGGGAGGGAAGAAAGGATGGAATGAAGAAACAAAAAGGAAAAGAAAGCAAAAGAAAATAGAGAGTTGGAATCTCAGTGGTAAAGAAAGACAATGCAATAAAATCTCATAATTCTCCCTTCCCTATAGATTTGATTATTTATTAGACTTTGAAAAATATGAAGTGTTCTTCTTCAAACACAATTCAAATAGATGAAAATATTTTCTATGCAAACTAACTAAAATATGTTTAAAGATTATTAAATTAAACAATCAGGATTATATGTACATATTTATGAACAAAAGTACAATGATATTCTAATCACAATTCAACAAGTCCTTAAACAGATTATCAAAGCACCACATTATTCTAGATGTTTACAAAATTGACACACTAGCCTTCAGTTTCAATAGGTTTCATCATTTAAAAAAATTATAGAATTACAAATTGTAAAAAGAAATAAAAGTGAAGAAGAAATTGTAAATTGCCCTTAGTACTGATGAATCAAAAGTGAGAATTTTCTTTCTTCATGTTTTGCCACACAATTATGTCTGTGGGAACTGTAACTAGAAATCTGTCACTTCAGGATACAGAGGGAGCTTAAAAAAGATTTCACTGCCTGCTTTGAGAACAAAGTAGATGGCTTATCTGTCTCTAGATCATTTCCCTTACATTCTCTCATGACCAATAAAAAGTAATCAGAAAGTTTCAGGCAAACACTTCGATGTTTACTAGCAAGCAACCATAAAACAGAGGACTTGACAACTAAATTACCAAGCATTTTAAAATGTACCAGACATATTTCAGTGAAGGAATTCACCTTTACAGCACCATCTTGTGAAAGAATAAGGAAATGATTTACCAAAATAACTAGCAAAAGGGAGTCTTCCCAAACTCATTATAGGAGATTATTTAAAAAAACATTTATTTCTAACAAATTATCTGTTCACAATATATTTGCTTTTCCATATCATATCCATTCTTTCACAGTTTGCATGTATGTTTATTGATACCACAGTCTGACATTTTGTTCTGCTTATTTTTAATGGATTTACTTAATAACAATTAAATCATTCTGCAATTCATCATGAGAGTCATATTAAATTTTATTTGTTTTGCCTGAGCAAATAAGATTTATACTTAACCAAAATTCATCATTTTCTATTTCTGCTTCTCAATTTTTTAAATTATACTTATTTATTTATTGGATAGAGACAGCCAGAAATGGAGAGGGAGGTGGAGACAGCGAGAGAGGCAGAGAGACACCTTCAGCCCTGCTTCACCACTCATGAAGCTTCTCACCTGCAAGTGGGGACCAGGGGCTTGAACCTGGGACCTTGTGCACTATAATACGTACACTTAACCAGGTGTGCCATCACCTGGTTCCCCCTTTTTTAAATTTTTTAAATTGTATTAATTTTATTTCTGCTTCTTAGTTACCATATCCTTTTCTTTTAACCTTTTTTTTTATCATCCCCATTTGAGAATACTTAATTACTTTTTAAAGAATGAAAAAATAGAAGTCAGGGAATTCATTCCTAGTAGTTTCTCACAGTGGGACACAAACCAGAGCAAAAATTTCTATCAATATTTGTTCTACAAATTAAAAGTAGGAAATTGATGGATGTTACATTTCTTCTTATGAAGTTAGTTTTCTGAATGTTAGGAATAAAAATCATTAGTACTTTACTCATTAAATTATGTAAAATGCAATTTCTTATTCTAATGATTTATAATGTTACAATTACTCCACTGGCTTTCAGACTTTAGTGTACATAAAAAATATCCAATGAGGCTGGCAAAATATCTCACTTGGATAGAGCACTGTTTCACCTTCTATATGATCTAGGTTCAAGCCCAGTCTCCATTACACTAATGGAAACTTCAGTGCTGTGTTGCTGTTGTTTTCAGTAGTTTCTCTGCCTCATTTTTTAAATATATGTTTTCTTTATTTACTTAATAAAGACAGATCGACTGAGGGAGAAAGGCAAGATAGAAAGAGAGAAAGAGAAAGAGACCTAAAGAGCTACTTTACCACTTGCAAAGATTTGCCCCGCTGAAGGTTGAGGCTAGGGGCTTGAACCAGGGTTCTTGCATATTGTAACATGTGTGCTCAAGCAGGTGGGCCACCCCCTAACACCCCTCTCTGTCTCTATATAAAAAATTTAAAAGGAAGATGAGAAAAAATGTATAGTGTACTTGCTACTCCCTACCAACTAAATATCCACACCTGTTCTCTTGCTCTGATTTCAGAGAACTGATGTTGGAATTCTGTAAGAATTGTTTTAAATTTTAACTATTTTTCAGCCACCAGGTTCCAGATGCTACCATGATGCCAACCGGACTTTCCTGGGCAGACTACCCCACCAGTGTGTCCTGGAGCCCTACCTCACCAGACCCCTGCCCCACTAGGAAAAGAGAGACAGGCTGGGAGTATGCATTGATCTGACAACACCCATGTTCAGCAGAGAAGAAATTACAGAAGCCAGACCTTACACCTTCTGCACCCCATAATGACCCTGGGTCCATACTCCTAGAGGTAGGTATAAAGAATAGGAAAGCTATCAGGGGAAGGGATTGGATACAGAGTTCTGGTGGTGGAACTTGTGTGTACTTGTACCCCTCTTATCCTATGGTCTTATCAATATTTCATATATATATATATATATATATCCTGAACATATTCTAGTAAGTTTTGCATATCCTTTCTTTATTTTGTATCCATGCCATAGCATAGTGCCTAGAATAAAAAATAAAATAAATAAAGCTTAAAATAGCTATTATGGATGAACTCAGGTACCACTGAACTAGTTCACCTAGGATGTGCCTGCTTTGTCATATACATGAGCCAGGATCAAGCTACAGTCCCATAGTATTAGGGAACCTTCACTGTGGTGATTTTTTTTTTTCTCTTCTCCTCCTGTCTCTCTGTTTCTGTTTCT
Source organism: Erinaceus europaeus (assembly GCF_950295315.1). Taxonomy (NCBI): domain Eukaryota; kingdom Metazoa; phylum Chordata; class Mammalia; order Eulipotyphla; family Erinaceidae; genus Erinaceus; species Erinaceus europaeus. The sequence goes on from NC_080170.1 coordinate 106,590,901, forward strand.
CCCTTTCTAGCTAAGAAGGTTTACCTTGAGCAATGAATTCATGATGATGACAAAAAGAAAAGTAGCTACTTGGAGTTAAGAGTTATCTTATTCAATAAAGCACATGCATAAATAGCAGGGTTCCAGTCCCAGGTCACCACACAGAAACCCATGCACAGGTGAAAATTCAAAAGTGGTGGAGCAAAGCTGTAAGATGGCTCCCCCCATTTTCTCTCTCTCCTCCTCTCTCTAGCTCCCTCTCTGTTACTATGAATGAAAGGAAAATACAGAAAGAGTCCTCCCAGAGCAGTAGAATCCTACAGAGCAAAGCCCTGATGAAGAGGTGGAGGCAAAACACAAACAAACAAGAAACATAATCAGTTACTGGCATTGACTCACAAATGTATTGATGCCATGCCACTCATTTAGCAGATAGGCATACAGAGACACTCCTGAGAAACATGTCTTAGGTAATAGAATTATGATAAAAGGACCCAACTTTCTGACTCCTGCTAAAATCCTCCTTGCCTACCTCACTAAATAACCTATTGGCAGTGTAAGTGTTTTCAGCTAATGCTCAGCTCTAACCAGGCCAGGCCACTTTTGTTAAAACACATAGAGTGTATAAGAATGGATATTTATCCACTCATTGTTCTCTGACCTTGAATTTCTAGACCTAATTATCTCAAACTGTAATATATTCTTTGGTAAAATCCCACCAGAAAGAACCAGCACAATTGTTCTCAATGCATAACTCTACTTACTACATTTGTTTTAACTTTTCTAATTAAAGTTCCTATATTAAGGCATCTATAGATCATACTCAGTTCATTTTCAGTATATGCAAGGTGAGATATTTTCCTACCTATACTCATGGTTTTTTTTTTGGAAAATAATGATGTTTATAAACATATACATATATATGTATGGCATATTTATTGCACATTATAAATACAAATGTACACATTGTAAAATTATATAAGTATATAGCATATAGACACAAAAATAAATAAAAGAAAGTCACTGTGGGTGGTCCAGGAGGTGGCACATTTATAAAGCTTTGGACTCTCAAGCATGAGGTCCCGAGTTCGATCCCCGGCAGCACATGTGCCAGAGTGATGTCTGGTTCTTTCTCTCTCCTCCTGTCTTTCTCATAAATAAAGAAAATATTTTTTAAAAAAGTCACTGTGGTATAGAGAACTCCACAGTGGTTATTGGGTAACAGTTAGACATTGACTTTATCATCAGATCGGCAACACTTCCTTGTCTGGGTTCAGTTCCATCTTCCAAATCAGGACTTTGAATCTGGGAACATGATAATGAGGCCTAAGATTCCTTTCAGATTCAGTATCTTAGAAACTTTAAGGTCACAATGTAGACAAGATGCTCTTGTTATATATTCAGCAGTCTTAAAGCTAGAAAGTGATTAATCATATATGAAAGTATTACATCATTCGACTACCAACCCATTTCTACTCTGCACTGACAAGGTGCAGAGGGGAAGCTGGAATGAACAGCTACTTGTGTCATTATTCATGTCGGCTAAGCCTATGTCTCTCAGTTCCATGCCCTTCATCCTCAACCTGAGATGTGAGATCACAGCATACTACATTTTCACAGCTTGTCTAGATCATAAGCATCAGCCTGTTCTCTTGGTTTACTAGCAGTCAGTCACCCCAGCTCCATTCTTAATAGAAAGATCCATCCACCAACCTTCCAAAACACCTGAAACTTCTGACAAAAGCTTATGCTAGAACTGAATTTCTTGAACCTGCTTAAATTCACAACAGCTAAGCAACATACAGGGGGATTATGAATCTTATCTGTGCTACTCAGAGTCTCGAAGACCTTGAACAAACTCCCTAATTGTGTGACTCTATAAATGAAAATACAACACCCACCTAACAAAACCAGTGCTGACATCAAAAGTGATGTGCAAAGAATCTGTGGATGAACCTAATCTATCACCAGCATCTAAAAAAAGACTATAAAAAGGCCCAAGAGACCCTTCCCGTACCGCGCATTTCAAAGAGAAGTGCTAGAGATAAATGCCACTTAACATGATGTGAAGTCTGGAAAGATACGTTATTGTCATTCTTTGAGAAACAAAGTTCAGTGCTGTGCAAAGAATACATAGAAAGCTACCCACGCAGAACCTGCCACTGTCATTTCTGAAGCAGTTTCAATTCCACAAAATAATGCAAAGAGATGAAGCTACGCAGCTGTACCTGATTTCTACCTGGGTTCTGACTTGATATGTGGTTTAAGTCGCCAGCCCTCTCTGGTGTCAGAGACCTCATCTGTGCAGTGTGGGGCTGGAGCTGGGCGACCTCTAATTGTCCTTGCTGTTCAAAGATTGCAGTGGTGCAGCCAGATGGAGGCTCAGCCATCTCTGCCCTGTCCCCGTGGGCCAGATGCCAGAAAGGCTCCCTCCTCCCGCGGGAAAGGGGTTCCCTCACGGTAGCTGCAGCAGCATGGAGCCGGCAGCAGGAGCGGGGGCGGTTCTCCTGCGCAGCTCCCAGGAGACAGAGCTAGCTCTGTCCTCCCACCATCAATAATGCAGTCTTTTGTCGGCAATAAATTCCCTCCAAAATTAATGAAACAGCCCTTTTAAATCCTCAAGTCACTGCCTCATACAGCAGGAGCTGGGCCAGGCCTCCTGCTCTCTAAATAAATATAAAAGCCATATAAATTGTCTGGAGGCAATAGCTAGCTTGCTTGGCTAATCTCCTCAACTGCCTACAGAAGCAAGCGAAAAGATGGAAACCCTGGGTCCATGTTTGATCTCCATTGCAAGAGACATTCTATCACATCAGCAGGAGCCCACACAGCAGGGCAGTCTTATGGGCATCCATCTCCCAAGTCACTTCCACTTTGCAGTCATTGCAGTGTGACCTAGCGGAAATCTTTAAGGAGCACTAGAGGGAAGAGATATCTGCTGATTTTATGTGTAGACTTTAAAGTCCGGGGTGGGGGGGAGACAAAGGAATATACACTTTAGTGGCCACATGCTCCAAATTCTGGTTTCTAGGGTTATTTTTGTGGTGATTATTATTGGTGGGGTTTTTTGTTTGTTTGTTTTGTTTGCCAATTTTGACTTTTTCAGAGAGAAAAGAGAGAGTCAAGAAGTGAGGAGGAAAGGAAACCACAGTACTGTAGTTTCCTGCAGGTGGGGTCAGGCTCAAACCTGCGTGGTGATACACATGGCAAGGTAGGCACCTTCACATGTTGGTTCTCTGGCTTCTTTATGTGTATCAAATTACAATGTACATAATGCTCAGTAGGTCTGAGGTGAGGCCCCAAAGCTTGCACTTCTGAAAAATTGCTAGGTGTTGCTAGGTGTTGCCTCTCTCTCTCTCTGTGTGTGTGTGTGTGTGTGTGTGTGTGTGTGTGTGTGTGTGTGTTCACAGTGCTTGAAACATCAGTGCAGTACAATTTTAGTAAAGACTTGTAAAATAGTTCAACATAAAAGCAGCAACACTGGTTAGAAATGCATACGCTGGAATCTCCTCTCTCCCTCCTAAAGACTTGCTGGAAATGGCAATAAGCTATGCCCGAGGTAAACCATTTCCTACTGCATCCACAGTCCACAAAAGTAAAACTGCATTAAAATATTGGGTTGTGAGAAAAGTCATGGTGAGTTTTTCTATGCAAAAAATGCATCTTCCCTTCTGACAAGTCTTACGGGGTTGTTGAAAATGAGGAAATGAGGATAGCTAGACTGATTGATCACTCCACCTACAGACAGACAGCACTCTGAAGACTATCTGGAAAGAGTATAGATAATGCAGAAATGAGACTTACTCAGGCCACACAGTTACTTAGCAGATCTGGGTCACTGCTCATCTCTCTTTGAGTTTTCAGTTCAGTACCACCAAAGGACCAAATATTTGAGAGAGGTAAAACTTCCTTTTTTCTTTTCTTTTTTTAAAATTTTATTTATAAAAAGGAAACACTAACAAAACAGTAGGATAAGAGGGATATGTATATATATATATAGAGAGAGAGAGAGAGAATATATATATATATATATATAGAGAGAGAGAGAGAGAGAGACAGAAAGAGAGAAGGAGAGAGGGAGATAGAGAGAAGAGGGGAAGAGAGGAAAGGGAGGAAGGAAGGAAGGGAGGAAGGAAAGAAAGAAAATAAAGAAAGAACAAAAGAAAGAAAGAGACAAAGGGCCAGGCAGTGGTGCACCTGGTTAAGCACTCACATTATAGTGTACAAGGGCCCAGGATCAAGCCCCTGGTTCCCACCTGCAGGGGAAAAGCTTCATGAATGGTGAAGCAGGACTGCAGGTGTTTCTCTGTTTCTCTCCCTCTTTATCTCCCTTCCCCTCTCAATTTCTCTCTGTCTTTATCCAATAATAAGTAAAAAATATCTTTTTAAAAGATGATGAAAGAAAGGAGAGAGCGAGAGAGAGAGAGAGAGAGAAAGAATGGAAATATGAGTGCAGGGAGTGGTAGATTCATTGTTGCAGGCACTGAGCCATAATAATAACCCTGGTTGGAAAATTTTAAACTAATTATATGCTTAACACATTATTTAATAATTTCACATAAACATTTATCCAACTGATTTGAAAATACACCCACATAGATCCATATACAAATAGTAGTGTTATTCATAATGACCAAGAGCTAGAAGCAATGTCTTTCAGAAGGTGAATAATTAGATGAGAAAGTGCATGGATAAACAAGTTGAGGTACATTCATATAATGGAGTACTAGTCAATGTAATAAAAAAAACTACTGATCAAAGCATACAAAAATATAATTAAATTTTAAATCCACATTTTAATGGAAGACTTTATCTTATATGATAACAACTATATGACACTCTGGAATAAACAAAACATATGGATATGATTAAAAATCAATAATTGATAGAAGTTTGGAGAGGGTTGAGGGGGGAATACTAAATAGATGAAGTAGGTTCAAGCCCCCGGCTCCCTACCTACAGGAGGGTCACTTCACAGGCAATGAAGCAGGTCTGCAGGTGTCTCTCTTTCTTTCTCCCTTTCTGTCTTCCCCTTCTCTCTTCATTACTCTGTGTCCTATCCAACAACAACAACATCAATAATAACTACAACAACAATAAAAAACAAGGGCAACAAAAGAGAAAATAAATATAATAAAAAAATAAGTGAAGTAAAGGGATTTTTTTTTAAGATTCAGAAAATATTCTGTATGATATGGTATTATATGTTTGCCAAAATTCATGGATATTTAAAATACAGAGATTGAAAATTGGGATCAGAAAATTGTGATCATTCTATAGGACATGTGGCTTTCCAAATGCAAGTCCTATGTTCCTCCTCCAACCGCACATATAAATTCTACTGCACTGAGGAGGCCAAAGTACCTAAGTATCTCTTCACTCCCTCCCCTTTCTCTTTCTTAAATTCAAGAATAAGAAAGTCAATCCAGGAGCAGTGAATACACATGGATAAGAATCCAGCATCACACAACAAACCAGGAAAACAAAGAGTGAACCTTAATACATGAAATTTAAGAAAAAAATATTGATGTGTTTGGGAAATCCCAGAATAGAGTACATGCTGACTAAACTCTTACTGTACTATGAATGTATGAAATCACCTCACTGAATGGTATGGGGGGGGGGGTTGGTGCTGGACTACATTAGCAACAAATGTACTCTACAACACTAATATAAAATTCTAACCAATGGTAAACAATTGTGATATCATGGACCATAACCAATAGGTTTTATCCCAGTTATACAGGACTGGATCAAGATATTTAAATCAATAATGTGATCCAACACATCAACAAAAGTAAAACCAAAAAAATACATGATTATTTCAATAGATGCAGAGAAAGTCTTAGACAAAATCCAACACCCTTTCATGATCAAAACATTAAAAAAAAAACCTAGGGGCAGATGGGAAATTCATCATACTAGCTGAGACTACATAGAACACACCTATAGTCAATATCATATTCAATGGTCAGAAACTGAAAGCTTTCCTTCTTTGTTTAGGCACAAGGCAGGGCTGCTCATAATCACCATTTCTTTGCAACATGGTCTTGGAAGACCCAGACAAAGCAGTCAGGCCATAGAAAGGAATCAACACTTCCTTTCCACTATTCCAACCTTTGGGTCCATGATTGCTCAATAATTTGTTTGGCTTTGTATGTTAACTCTCTTTTCAGCCACCAGGTTCCAGATGCCATCAGGATGCCGGCCAGGCTTCCCTGGACTGAAGACCCCACCAATGTGTCCTGGAGCTCCGCTTCCCCAGAGACCCACCCTACTAGAGAAAGAGAGAGGCAGGCTGAGAGTATGGACCAACCAGTCAACATCCATGTTCAGCGGGGAAGCAGTTACAGAAGCCATACCTTCCACCTTCTGCAACCCACAAAGACCCTGGGTCCATGCTCCCAGAGGGATAGAGAATGGGAAAGCTATCAGGGGAGGGGATGGGATATGGAGATTGGGTGGTGGGAATTGTGTGGAGTTATACCCCTCCTATCCTATGGTTTTGTTAATTTATCCTTTCTTAATTAAAAAATAAAGAAAGGAATCAAAGGGATTTAGGTTGGAAGAGAAGAAGTTAAATTATCACTGTTTGCAGATGATGATGTTATAAATAGAAAATCCTTAGGAACCAGTAGAAAAATTCTGGAAATTATTGAATAATGTTATAAAATGGTAGGCTGCAAAATAAATACACAAAAATAAGTGACATTCCTCCATATAAACACTAAGCTAGAAGGCATGCAGAAATCAATCTCTTTTACTATAGCAATGAAAACAATAAAATATTTGGGGATAAAATTTTTTAAAAATGAGAATAACTTGAGTTGTACTTCAAGGAAAGACATCCCATGCACATGAACTGGAAAAATTAACATCATCAAAATGACCATGCTACTCATAGCCATATTTAGATTTAATGCCACATCTCCATCAAGGTACAATCAATGTTTTTAAAAAGTAGGAAAAAAGTCACAAAATTTTATCTGGAACAAGAAAATTCTGAAAACTCCCGAAACAAAACTGAGAAAAAAAGAATGGCAGGGGTCATCACATTTCTTTACAGCAAACAAGAAGATAGCATACATATTGGGAGATGTTTATACGACAAACTTCAGATAAAATACTAATAACCAAAACATAGAAAAAACTCAGTAGGGAGCCGGGTCGTGGCGCACCTGGTTGAGCGCACATGTTACAATGCACAAGGACCTAGGTTCATGCCCCCGGTTCCCATCTGTGGGGGAAAGCTTCACAAGTGGTGAAGCAGTGCTGCAGGTATCTCTCTGTCTCTCTCTCCCTCTCTATCAACCCCTTCTCTCACAATTTCTGGCTATCTCTATCCAATAAATAAATGAAGACAACAAAAAAATTTTTAAAAGGAAAGAACTCAGTAAACTTAACAACAACAACAAAAGTCAATAGAAAATGGGGTTACATGGACAGAAACTTTACTTAGGAAAGAAATCCAGAAGGCCAACAGACACATAAGAAAGTGCTCAAAGTCACTGATTATTAGAGAAATTCAAATAAAGACAACAATGAGATAGCACTTTACACCTGTGAAAATGTCATACCTTTGGGGTCCAGTGGCGGTGCACCTGTTTAAGCGCACAGAGTAGGAAAAACAAGGACCCATGCAAGGATCCTGGTTTGAATCCCCGGTTCCCCACCTGCAGGAAGATCACTTCACAAGCGGTGAAGCAAGTCTACAGGTATCTTTCTCTCCCCCTCCAATCTTTCCCTTCTCTCTCAAATTCTCTCTGTCCTATCCAATGGGGAAAAAAATGGCTTCTAGGAGCAGTGGATTCCTAGTACAGGCACCAAGATATAACCCTGGAGGCATGAGAAAGAGAGAGGGGGAGGGAAGGGAGGGAGGGAGGGAGAGAGAGAGAGAGAGAGAGAGAGAGAGATACATTTGAAAGGACAGAAGCAATAAATGTTGGAGAGAATGTTCCAACCCTTGTAGAAAACAGTCTGGAGATTTCTCAGAACACTAGAAATGGGCCTATCCTATGACCCAGCAATTTATCTTCTGGGGATTTACCCAGAAACACCCATTAGAAGAGCTCTAGGTATATATATGCTTATAGCAGCACAACTCGTAATAGCCAAAACTTGGAAACAACCCAAATGTCCAACTGTCCAATGAGAAATGAGTAGCTAAGAAAATAATGGCATATATATATATATATGTATATATATATATATATACATATATATATATATATATATATATATATATAGCGCATCTATTTATAATGATATCCTCATCTCCTTTGCATAAATTTAGATGGAACTAGAAGACATTATGTTAAGTGAAATGAGTAAAAAGAGAAGCACAAATGCTAATCTATCTCACTTATAGTTGTAACTTAAGAAATAAGGATAGAGAGGGACTGGGCGTAGTGTATTGCACCAAAGCAAAGGACTCTAGGGGAAGGAGAAAGAAGGGGAGAGAAAACTTGAGTTCCTGCTGCATGTTGCACGGGGAGAAGAGAAATTGTACCCATGAGTCAATGACTGCAGTGTAAAAAAAATAACTTTCTAATAAAGTGGGAAAATAGCATTTGATATTTAAGAAAACTTTTTGGACAATTAAAATACAGTTCTATTATACAGTAGAAAGAACTTCCTATATTATTTTGGTCAAATCTTTTGTGAGTTTGCATCTCTAGTTATATCAATAATTGAATTGTAGGTCCTTCTATGAGGCTATAAAAGTGTTCTAATATAGGTTAAATAGTGAAGGGAGTTAAAAAGATAAAGAGTATTTTTATTAACTCACTTTAATTTTTGTGACTGACAAATTCATAATCAAGGGAAATGGGCTGTTGCTTATGTTCATATGATACATTAGTTGCTACTTATAAAAGGAACTAAGTGGCAAGTCATTCCCCTTTATTTATCTTCTAGTGAAGGAAATTTGCCCTTTTTTTAAATTTTATTTATAAAAAGAAAACATTTACAAACCCATAGGATAACAGGGGTACAACTCCACACAATTCCCACCACCAGAACTCCGTATCCCATCCCCTCCCCTGACAGATTTCCTATTCCTTTTTTTAAAAATATTTATTTATTTATTCCCTTTTGTTGCCCTTGTTTTTTATTGTTGTAGTTATTACCGTTGCTGTCGTTGTTGGATAGGACAGAGAGAAATGGAGAGAGGAGGGGAAGACAGAGAGGGGGAGAGAAAGGCGCCTGCAGACCTGCTTCACTACTTATGAAGCGGCTCCCCAGCAGGTGGAAAGCTGGGGACTCTGAACCTGGAACCTTATGCTGGTCCTTAAGCTTTGCGCCATCTGTGCTTAACCTGCTGCGTTACCGCCCAACTACCAGTTTTCCTATTCTTTATCCCTCTGGTAGTATGAACTCAAGGTCATTGTGGGATGCAGAAGGTGGAACGTCTGGCTTCTGTAATTGCTTCCCCGCTGAACATGGGCATTGACAGGTAGATCCATACTTTCAGCCTGTCTCTCTCTTTCCCTAGTGGGGCAGGGCTCTGGGGAATCGAGGTTCCAGGACATATTGGTGGGGTCCTCTGTCCAGGGAAGTCCGGTTGGCATCATGGTAGCATCTGGAACCTGGTGGCTGAAAAGAGAGTATAAACCTATACAAACTGTTGACTAATCATGTACCTAAAGGTTGGAATAGTGCAGATGAAGAGTTGGGGGGGGTCTCTGTTTTGTAGATAGCTATTATGCCTATTTTAGTTATATTCCAAAGGGCCCATGACTATACTAGTGTTTTTTTTCCTTAGCCTGAAATCTGCATTGGACCAAAAAGAGAAAATACATATTTGTTTTATTTCTCTAACTTAGCTGTACTTCACAGAAGCAGAATCTTAGGATAATATCTGTATGTTGCAGATGCCATCAAATTATCTATGGCATAAAAGAATAAAAACATATGTCTGCTTAGATAAAACATCATAAGATATATTCTCTACTTCCTATACTGATCACCACTACATGAAACCTCACATCTATATCATCAATCTCATGATGTATTCAACATCCCATAAAGAGAGATTAATCAAGAAAAACAATGGCCATTTTAGAAACAGAGAAACGTATTAGTGACATACAGTTTAAAACATGCATATTTTATTTAATAGAGAGAACATAATTGATGAAATGTTATGCAAACTAAGAAAAATCATTTCAACCAAATTTATAATTGTTTTCGGGGACATAGGAAGCCAACTCAGAATTTAATCTGTAACACAGAGAAGTAGTAGGAAAAGAAAACTCACCTCATATGATTTCAATCTTAAATTTCCATTATATTTCTTTTCCTTATAGTAGCAATATTCTATACTTATAAGGTGAGAATCACCGTGGTTAATGAAAGAAAGACATGCTATTCACCTTCGATTGCTACATCCGTAACAAAACTTCAAAGCCATTAATTCAACCATCTTGTGGCAATTGAGAAGCTGGAAACGTGACTGACTTTAACAGCTAAACTGAGTCACAGGTAAAATGTACACCAGGGTCAGAATAAAATCCCATCTCATTGGATGCCCACATCAGTGTTGCTGCTTTACTCCCAGAAAAATGGCATAGAAACAGCCTTGGCTGTGCTGGATCAGGCTCACACTGGTTTATGAGAGCCAGATGCTAACTACTCATTTATGCCAACAATATGCTAAACTAGCATCAGTCTGAAGTTGAAAATAGTAGGCGTATTTGCACTCTGAAAACGAGAAAATAGCACTAGAGAGATAAGGCATTGTTAGCATAGCTTACTTTCATGCCTGAGATCCCAGAGACCCTATGTTCAGTCCCCAGCACCAGCATAATGCAGAGCTGAGCTGTTGGGACTATGTGTAAGCCTGATAGAGCTTAGGGAGAACTACCCCCATCCTTGGATGGAGGTCTCAGAAGATAACCTCTTGGTGAGTCTCTCTCAAACAAGGTGAGCAAAAGGGGGGAAACTCAGGCTTAGTTTTTTCCTTCTTAACTCTCAGGCCCACAGAAACCCCAGTACTTCCCTCCATTAACTGCAGGCCACATGGCTGCAGATTCACTTATTCAAAGTCACCTTCTGATCACAGAAGAACACACCTTATCACACACTCCATCATACACCTCAGACCCCAGACAAGAGAAATTCCAAACTATATGGCCTTTTGATAACCATCTTCTCTCTGTCTATCCCTACCGGTTTAACCCCTATGCTTCTCTCAGATACCTTTGGATAATTAAGTTGCTTGCATCATGGAGAATAACTAACTGTCTTGTATCTCATCAATTCCTGTCATACCAGCCCCCTACCATAGGGGCAAGCCAACCTTTAAGAAACCTGTAATTTCTGACATATTTCATAATAATTCCCTTTGTTTGGTTTTCTATTTAACTCATGTCCATCTTGCTAATAAACGAGTTCTGAGCACGCCAAAGGGCTCCCCGGTGTCATTACTCTAGAAAGAAACAGTGTGTTGCCTTTCCCCTGGAGATCACCCCACCGGAGACCCGACACTGAGCAGTATTCTGATAAAAAGAAATTAATTTAAAAATAAAAACAAATAGTAATGAGTGAATTTTCCATTCACTGTTTCCATCGAGTTGGTTATCTGCAAGCCATTAACTACAATCCCTATACTGCAATTATACATAATAATTAATAGTTTCAAAAGAATAAAATATTTGTACTAGAGACTAAGAATACTAATATCTTTAAAACCTGAGTCAAAATTCTTGGTTATAGTATATTCTTGTGCAAAAAAAATGTCTAGAAATAACATTCCATATAAATGACTTGGATTTAAGCACATGCAAAATTTGTATAGCCGTGTTTGAGATATATATTCTCAGTTTAGACTGAGGAACTTGTTCAGTGTATACAGTACATGACTTGTGTGTATAAGGGTCTAGGTTTAATGGCCAGCATAGAATATGGCAGAGCAGTGCTCTAACCTTTCACACCCTCATAAAATAAAAATGTTGACAAATCAGTCTTTGGGTGACAGGGTATAGATAGCTAACTCAGTAGAGCACATTCTTTAGCAATGTGAAAGGTCTTGAGCTCCACCCCAAGTACCCAGTAAAAGCTTTATATATGAGTCTTGGAGTGCTCGCTATGGTAGGCTAGTGCTATGGTATCTCTCCCCTCTCTCTAAAACAACAGTAAATTGTTCCAGCATGGCCACTCAGATGTAGTATCTTGCAGGTCTAAGGCCCTGGTGCCACATTAAGAGAGAGAGAAATCAATTCATAGTGGAAGAAACTGAGGATGCCAGTCTCAGTTGTGCTTTTCTTGTATACATTTTCTTACCAAATCAGAAATATACAGAGCTATTTCACAAAAGTGGTTATTTTTATATTGATATTGGTATGATGATTAGTTAATTGAACTCAAAATGCTGTAGGCATAACCTGAGGAAAAACGTGAATAGAATGGAAGGTGCTGAAGAGTCAAGGAAAGAACACAATTAAGGGAAGAGATTACCCAAAAGGTAGGGACTTGATAAAAGTACAGTAATGTTCACATACCAGCTACTTCAAGTTCTTCTTAATCTCTCTCTTTTTACATTTTTTTTATTATTGTCTTTATTTATTGGATAGAGACAGTCAGAAATTGAGAGGAAAAGGGGAGTTAGAGGGGAAGAGAAACAGAGACACCAGCAGCAAAGCATAGTGGGCCATACATAGAAATTCCACACTTGGAAAATACACAGTCAAACCACATAGGGCAAAAAGTAGATAAAATTGGCATGTGTCTGGGGCAAATTAAAGTCAAACTGCATCAGGGTGTGGTTGAAAATTTGCAGTATGTTGGGGTGCCATTTGTTGTAAATTAAATTAAAAGACTAAGATGTAGAGCATGAAGGACTTGGCAGTGGCAGCTAGGAGAGGGTTTAAACAATCAAAACTTTATTAGGGCAGTACAATTGTATGTGTATATTTTAGGTATGGCAAGATTAGCAATCATCAGCAGAGGTATAAGTTACTCATTAAGGCTGTACAGGAGTCTTAAGATTTTACAGGCTAGCTGAATCACATGTGTTATGTTCCCAGGAGAGTCAGACATGGCAGACAACTCCAGCACACAGCAGGCAGTGCCCAGCAACAGTGCCCCCTCTTCTGCCCAGGTCATGCTTAAGTTCCATTTTGATGTCAGCCAGTATCTAAATTTCTAAATTAGTCCATTTGTCAGCTGTATGCTATTTATATCACTACAAATTTTCTCTTTTTTTACAATTTTTTTTATTATTATCTTTGTGTATTGGATAGAGACTGCCAGAAATCAAGAGGGAAAGGGAACAGAGAGGGGAAGAGAACACAGAAAGTAATACCACCAAATGAGTATAAAGCTTTATAAGTCAGGTCAACTGACAAGATCTCCTTTTTTGTGTCAAACAAATGAAGTTCATCTTGGTAATACAATAGAGGTGGATAGACATATGAATACTACTGCAACTAATACTGCTTCCAGCTACCTTGAGAGAACGCTGAGGTTAGCAAGTCAGTGAGCTGGGCAATAATTGCTTTTCAGTTAGATGAATATATATTTTACTTTCTATCACAAGAGGACCTAATAAGTGAGTCCCTTGAGCACAAGTTGGCTTCTGCTAAGTGTTCTTTAATCTTTGCATTTCACCACTTTAATTTAAATAATACTCCATGTTTTACTTTTCTACAGGTAGTGTGGCTCATACTTGCCTTCACAATGGCCTTCTGAAAAATATTTTTTTCTTAAGGACACCTGAAAGATGAGTCCTTTGCTGTGGGCATGGCCACACTGCACATGTGTTTTATACCTCATGTTAAATGTTCATATGCATTGATATTACAGAGGTCCTAAAAATTTAAATTATGCATAGATTAACATGCAAGTTATTCTTATTTTAAGCTACCTACATATCTCCAACCCAATATTTTCTAACCTTTTTTTTTGCAAAATATATCCCTGCACAAACTATTTTCAACATTTCAACTATTTCATATGTAATAGTAGCAATAATAATAGAATTAACTGGAATGTTCCCACCTTGCTGTTACGTACTTAAAAATTCCACTGTGGCTGGTGTTTCCTTCCAGCTTTTGCTCATGTACAAACATAATTTAAAAAGCTGACTCTACAGCTTAGATATAATTTTACATTTGGATTTTTTTACATTGCATAATAGAAAGCATTTTTCATTCTGCCTTGCAGTCATTATAATGTAAAATGCCTACTTAACATTCAATTTGTCATGCTCAGACTCAAGCCAAATTGTATCTAATCACCATTTCTTGTGCCCAAGCCATGATTTTTGGCCTCAGAACTTTATAATTCTATTCCTGTAGTTTATAATATAGTCCTATCTTTGCATATTCAAATTCTACACATTTTTAATGGTTCAATTCTAAGAGTGCGACTTCAGTGAAAGTGTTCCTAATCATGTGTACTCCCTCTAATGGGTAGCACTAAATTTTCAGTGAATTTTGATTTGTTATCTTTAAATGTTTTGACCTTCCCTCACCCACCTTGAGTCACAGTTGTGATATAAAATGTATCTCTTCTGCCTAAATAAATCTTTAGGAGAAAATTCTATCAAATTTTTTGCTGTGTCATAAACAACAGTTAGTACATATTAGAAATAAATATAAATAGTATGTCTGATACACGTTATATTATTTTCAATAGCTTCCAGGCCAACTTATGAAAGAAAATGGGTGAAACAAAACAACATAAATGTATTATGATCAGAAGTTACAGATTAGAAGTTCAACCTTGTTGCTATTTGAGCTGTAAGTAGGGTTCTGTCCTTTTATAAGGACTCCAGAAAAGGCTCTATTTTCGATAATGATAGCACATCTGACTCTGACTCAACTGGAAAGGATGCTCAGTTTGAAGGATAAACATGATACAAGTGAAGTATTGTGAATTAATACTGGATAAAATTCACACCTCAAAATCTTTATTTTAACCTATAAAATAACTTATCGTGTAAAATGCATGCTTCCAGGAGTAAAGTTTTTATATATATATATATCTAGAGAAAGGTAGAGAGGGAGTAAAAGAGATACACTGCATCAAAGCTTCCTTCAGTGCAGTGGGTCATGCACATGGCAAAGCTGTACAACAATCCAAGTGCCCTATTTTGTCAGTTCAAGATTTGGATAGAGGCGCACCTGTTGAGAACACATGTTACAATGTGCAAAGATCTAAGTTCCAGCCCCCTAGTTCCTACCCGCAGAGGGAAAGCTTTGAAAATGGTGAAGCAGTGCTACAGGTATCCCTCGTTCTCTCTCCCTTTACTTCCCTTTACCCACTAGATTTCTGATTATCCAAGAAATAAAAACAATTAAAATTTAATTATATATGAAAAAGGATTTTTATGTCTTTGGGGAATAATTTTGTGAGTATCTGCCTATCATACTCAGAAAGACCTAACAACAAAATCATACCAGAAATGACTGAGAGTATCACTTCTTATGCAGGTTTTTTTTAGAAAAATGATTTTAGAAAGGACAGAAAAATTTACCCCAAACCCAAAATAAGGTAAATGGGAAATTTATATTTCAACTCAATGTACATCAATCTTTCCATTTAATTACAGATGTTCCCTATACCATAGCTTCTTGTTTGAAATAGAAAGCAGTTATTTTAGATGATGAATAGGGCTCAAAAAGGCAGACACTTGTTCAAAATTACACAGATGAAAAGAGGAAAATCAGGTTTAAATTCGTCATCTTTATGAATTCAATTCTAGTAATATTTTTCTCTGTGCACCACTTGAGCTGATATAATAAAAATATATGTAAAAATACAAATGGCTATTTATAGGTGAAGAAAGGATTTTTCCTAAGAAGCTTTTTAAACAATAACAGCAGATTTGTTAATGACTCTAGAAAAGAAGGTGATTTAAACAATTACCTAATGTGAAACTATGCCAAGACAATCTGAACAACAAGGCTGTAAATTCCATTATAAGAATCAGGTGTTTGGGAAAGAGAACGCATTTAGAGCGAAGAATTTCTGAAACTTGAGAAGCCTGTAAAATGGAAGTATCTGGTTCCATCACCTATATCAGAAAACAGGATCTTCATATATCTTTGGGTGACTCTTAAGATATCTTTTAAGGAAGGGGGATTTCTTTTCTTTGTCTCTCTCTCTCTGTGTTGTTGTTGAAGGGGCTTTCTTATTTCCCAATTATGGATTAGAAAAGCAAAACTCTGACCACCTTAGAAGAATTTGTACAAGATCTTCTCAAAGATAATACATCTGGCCATATTTTTCCTTTAAATCCTACTGCTATAGGCAAATAACTCCATATACTTTTGAATAAAATATTCATCCTGTTATCAAAAGTCTACTTTTATTATCTTATAAAGGATAATATAAAGGAGTATCACTGCTTTTGACAAACTTTTTTCCTCACACTTCATTGCTAGCTGGGTCTTCAGGATGATCTCATTCTACTTCTAGCGTTTGCCCTTCTTCCGTAGCCAGTCAACAGCGTCAGGTTGAGCCTGATGTCTGGTTGTTGCTGGCTTTGAAAGTGACTGGGATCCATGTGGATTCAGTCGGCTAGGAAGGATCGTCAGTTTCCCCAATAAATGGGTACTCACAGGATGCACCACGAAAAGGTCGATCCAATGCATCCCAGGATGATCTCATGAACAAGTCCTTATATATCTTCTCTAGAAAATCCACCACTCTTTCCATCTTCTAAACCAATTTTTCTTGGCTGGAAATTTCTGTTTCTGTTGGACACAATAATTTCTAATTAGAACCACCACTTCTCCTCAACATGAATTTCTTTTCAGTGGATGCTACAACTCATTATGAGTTCCACCATATTTGCTGAATCTACATATTTTGTTGTTGTTGTTGTTATTGAAGTGACAATGCACTACAGCACCACCATGTGTAGTATGTAAAGTAGGTGTTTCTATTAAATACTGCCATGTTCTAGTTCACCTTATATAGTATTGTGCCCAACAATTTGCACAACCTTTATTAAATCTTACTGCTAGTATCATTATGGTCCTAGAGATATTACTTTGAAGCACAGTTCTGTAAATCTACTTCACAAAAATATTTTATGCTCTGACATACATAGAAAACTTCCAAATAATCATAGTAATAATTCTCTATGTTTTAACTGCTCAGTGAAATTTTAGTAAAATAATTATCTTAGAGTCTATGTATATGACTCCTTTCTATGAGACAGAAGACCCCCTGGCTTTGAAAATTAAAACTTTGTTACTCTGGGGGCTGGACAGTGGCACACTGGGTAAAACATACACATTAACGTGTATAAGGGCCTCATTTCCAGCCCATTGCTGAGAGAAGCTTCATAAGCTGTGAGACAATGCTGCAAGTGTCTCCATTTTTCTCTCCATCTCTCCTTCTTCCTCCTCTCTCTATCCCTCTCTTAATTTCCCCCCTTTTTTATTGGGGAATTAATGTTTTACATTCAACAGTAAATACAATAGTTTGTACATGCATAACATTCCCCAGTTTCCCATATAACAATACAACCCCCACTAGGTCCTCTGAATCCTTCTTGGACCTCTATTCTCCCCCACCCACCCACCCCAGAGTCTTTTACTTTGGTGCGATACGCCAATTCCATTTCAGGTTCTACTTGTGTTTTCATTTCTGATCTTGTTTTTCAACTTCGGCCTGAGAGTAAGATCATCCCATATTCATCCTTCTGTTTCTGACTTATTTCACTCAACATGATCTTTTCAAGGTCCATCCAAGATCGGCTGAAAACAGTGAAGTTACCATTTTTTACAGCTGAGTAGTATTCCATTGTGTATATATACCACAACTTGCTCAGCCACTCATCTGTTGTTGGACACCTGGGTTGCTTCCAGGTTTTGGCTATTACAAATTGTGCTGCCAAGAACATATGTGTACACAGATCTTTTTGGATGGATATGTTGGGTTTCTTAGGATATATCCCCAGGAGAGGAATTGCAGGATCATAGGGCAGGTCCATTTCTAGCCTTCTGAGAGTTCTACAGACTGTTCTCCACAGAGGCTGGACCAATTAACATTCCCACCAGCAGTGCAGGAGGGTTCCTTTGACCCCACACCCTCTCCAGAATTTGCTGCTATTACCTTTTCTGATGTATGACATTCTCACAGGAGTGAAGTGGTATCTCATTGTTGTCTTGATTTGCATTTCTCTGACAATCAGAGACTTGGAGCATTTTTTTCATGTGTTTCTCGACCTTTCGGATCTCTTCTGTGGTGAATATTCTGTCCATATCCTCTCCCCACTTTTGGATGGGGTCATTTGTTGTCTTGTTGTTGAGTTTGGCAAGCTCTTTATATATGTTGGCTATTAACCTCTTGTCTGATGTATGGCATGCAAAGATCTCCCATTCTGTGAGAGGTCTCTTGGTTTGGGTAGTGGTTTCTTTTGCTGTGAAGAAGCTTTTTAATTCGATGTAGTCCCATAGGTTTATACTTGCCTTAGTCTTCTTTGTAATTGGATTCGTTTCATTGAAGATGTCTTTAAAATTTATGCGGAAGAGAGTTCTGCCAATATTTTCTTCTAAGTATCTGATAGTTTGTGGTCTAACATCCAAGTCCTTGATCCACTTGGAATTTACTTTTGTATTTGGTGAAATACAGTGGTTCAGTTTCATTCTTCTGCATGTTTCAACCCATTGTTTCCAACACCATTTGTTGAAGAGACTCTGCTTTCCCCATTTAATAGTCTGAGCCCCTTTGTCAAAGATTAGATGTCCATAGGTGTGAGGACTCATCCTCTCTTAATTTTTAATCAAAAAAAGAAAGAACTAAAATGGTCATTAGGAGAGCTGAGTATCTGTGCAGAAACAAAGCCCCAGCGGAAGCCCCAGTTCTCTCTTCTTAAAGATATTGTCTCCAAAAGGCTTTTCAGTCTCCCAGAAATTTCTGAAAGTCTAACTTCCTTCTTTTCCAGACATGAATTGAACTAAAATATTGCATTTCCTTGATAAATTAGTGGACAATAGAAAAAATGAATTTATTTGCCCTTTCCTTGAAGTAAATTCTCATTAAAGTAACTCGGCTTTGGACAGGGGTAAATATCATAATGGTTTTGCAAAGAGAATCTCATGCCTGAGACTCTTAAGTCCCAGGTTCAAACTTCTGCACCAGCATGACCTAGAACTGATCACTGTCCTGATAAAAATAAAATAAAATAAAATAACAGTTTTAATGTCTAAGGATTATATTCACTTACAGATCTCATTACATAACTTGCTTTTACAGTGAATAATATTTACATAATCTTGAGAATGTAAACACTGTTAGATTTTCACTTGTCACAGTTTCAAAAACAAAGCAAAGAATTCTCAAGTTTACAGACCATACAAATGTTTAAAATATGATAAAATTGCCAGAAAGTTGAAGATGGAGGGAAGAAGAGATAAATGGGAATGGCTTATGCATGTAAAAAACTCCATCTTATGTCTTTAGAATCAACTACTACTGATAAAGGCTGGTGAATCAAGAATTAGTATTATCAGGAGCAGTCAGCAACACACTACGTATAACACAAACGTTAACATGTTAGAGGATATGAGTTCAAACCCTTTGTCCTCAACTCCAAGGAGAATGTTTTAGGAATGATGGAAGTGGTGCTACAGGTTTCTCCTTCCCTCTCTTCCTATTTCTCCTTGCATTTATAAGAAATAAAATGGCCCCCAGTAATGTCATGCTGGCACTGAGTCCCAGTGACAACACTGGTGGCAAAAGGGTAGGGGTGGGGTGGGGTGGGGTGGGTGAGATAGACAAGAAAGCAGGCAGGCAGGCAAGCAGGAAAAGAAGGTAGAAAGCCAATGAGATAAAAGGTTTTCTAAAGATTGGATACACACGGTCCATAGACATATGAGGAAATGCTCTACTTCATCTATCATTAGAGAAGTGCAAATTCAAACTGCTCTGAGATATCATCTCACACCTATGAGAATGGCCTACATCTACAAAACAGGAAATGACAAGTGTTGGCAAGGTTGTGGAGGAAAGAGTACTCTATTTTACTGCTGGTAGGAATGTAAACTGGCACAGCCCCTCTGGAAATACCTTCTGACCCAGCAATACCACTCTTAAAACATTTATCCAAAGGACACTCAAACACTAATTCAAGGGGACATATGCAAACCTATGTTCATAGCTATATTCACAATACACAAAGAGTGGAAACAGCCTAAATGCCTGATGACTGGCTAAAGATGGTATGGGATAAATATCCCCTGGAACAATACTCTGCAATCAAAAAAGACAGTATTGTGTCCTTTGGGACAAAATGGATGAAACTGAAGTTGATTATGCTTAGTGAAATAAGTAAAGAGATGAAAGACAACTACCAGCTGGATTTATTCAAATATGGAATCTAGAGAAGTGATACACATGAACTTGTAAAAGCAAATAAACAAACAATCCTATGGTCTTGTCAGTGTTTCCATTTTATAAATAAATAAATTAAAAAACAAAATAAAAAAATAAAACAAAAACACCAGATTCCAACTTGAATCCCTGACATAGCATGCAGAGTGATTCTTTGGCATCTACCCCTCACCCCCATATAAGTAAGTAAATATTAAGAAAAACAGTATGTTTACTTCCATAAAGTATTACTTAACTTCAGACTTTGCAATACCACTTATTAGCTATCAACATTAGACATTATAGCTCATCTGAGTCTTCAATTTTTAAATGTAAACAGGGATACATTTAGTTGTCTTTTGGAATTGTGAGAATCTAATAAAGCAATGTAAATATAAAAAAGAAGCAAGTATATTGTTTTAAGACTTATGAAAACTATCTTAGTTATCTTTAGGAGATGGGAAGATGGGAACAGAATTTTGGTAGTGTGTGTGGTATGGAACTATACATTGTAATCTTAAAATATTGTAACACACTATTAATCACAAATAAAAATATCAAAAAAACGAATAAAATAAAATTTGTAAAGAAGAATAAAGGAAGGGAGGGAGGTAGAAAGGAAGGAAGGAAGGAAAGAAGGAAGGGAGGAAAGAAAGAAGAAAGGGAAAGAAAAAGGGGGGAAAAGGAAGAAAAATGGTAGTGTAATCTTCATTTCACAAACTATTAAGTGTCACATAGCTACCAGAAAAATAGAACAGAAGTGATGGAAAGATTTAAAAGAAGATTACTTCTTGCTGTAGATTGATAGTGAGTAGTTATAGTGGGAAACTTCTTTTATATGTTCCGCCATAGCACAAGAAGATATTTGGAGATCAAATCCTTATATTTATTTAACAAAGTAGCTTATTTTTAAAATTCACTTGGGATTCACATGTCTTAGTTAATATCCACAAACCACTGGTTGATAACATCAGCATATCACAGCACAGAACAAGGATTCACAGTTTTCCCACTCCATCCTCTTACTCCAGCAAATGAGAACAGTCCTTGCTACCATGAAGATGAAAAATATCAGAGAAACAAGTCCTTATCTGAAGGTGATTTATCTCCTGCTATAGGCTCCTGTCACCTTAAGCCATGTAGAATTCAACACCAGGTCCAATGAAGGCTTGTTAAGTCCTCTAGGCACGACTATTTCTCAATTAAGTATAGAAAGTCCCTCATAAAATGCAAGACTAAATAGTATATTTTCTGTAAAAGAAAATTTTGCAATTTAGATAAGGTAGAAGCACAACACAGGAATGACATGGAAATGTGGGCACATCACACTTGAAGAAAGGTGCTTCTTTCATTCATGGCCTATTGACTGTCTTTTTAGTTCAGAACTGCCTGGTATTAGTTATAAATGTCCTTTTTCATACAGAAGAAGGAAGTACAACACACCAGCCTTTGGGACTAGTTGTAATTGAGAGTGTCTGTCTGTTTGCTGTCTATGTATAAGTACCACACGCTAACCAACTATACCACTGGAGCTCCAGTCTGCCTATCTATGATATGATCTCTGCCATAATCATAAGACAACTATTTGTTAAACAATGACTGAAATTTATCACAGAATAATATTTAGGAGGTCCTGAAAAAATTGTTAAAAGTAGAAACTGTAACACTGTGCAGGATGATATGAAGATTTTTTTTTTATTTATTCCCTTTTGTTGCCCTTGTTGTTTTATTGTTGTAGTTATTATTGTTGTCGTCGTTGTTGGATAGGACAGAGAGAAATGGGAAGACAGAGAGGAGGAAAGAAAGATAGACACCTGCAGACCTGCTTCACCGCCTGTGCAGCGACTCCCCTGCAGGTGGGGAGCCGGGGTTTGAACCGGGATCCTTATGCCGGTCCTTGTGCTTTGCGCCACCTGCGCTTAACCCGCTGCGCTACAGCCCGACTCCCGAAGATATTTTTTTGACACTTAGGTATTTTTTCTGAGACACACAAAATAGAAGTAGAGAAAGAAGTCCATTTACCTGTAAACATTTTAGCATTATCTTTGAGACAGGAATGTAGAAAATAAACATTTCGGGGGGCAGATGGTAGCACACCTGGTTAATTGCACACACTACAATGCACAAGGACCCAGGTACAAGCCACTGGCAGACCTGCAGGGGGTGAGCTTCATGAATGGTGAAGCAGGGTTGCAGGTGTCTTCTCTGTCTCTCTCTGTCTGTGTTTCCTCCTCCCCTCTCAATTTGAATATTTGAAGCTGCACTTATTTCAATATTCCTCAAGTAGGATGGTTCAACCTACCCCAGGAAAATGGGGCACATCCTTTCATTGCTAGTTCATAGTGAGAGTATCGTCATGAAGACATCTACAACAGGGCTTATGATGACATTTCCAATAGGTGTGGCCAGTGATGGTAGAGAATGGGATCTATTAGGGGTTTAAGCCCATAGTATCTAGGGGGGAATCCAAGGATTTCCCTGTTTAGGTCCCTGGGTGAACTGATAGTGGCCAAAAAGTCCACCATTAAGTGAACCAGTCTCTTGACCTTATTCAACTTCTGTAGTCCCATCTTTATCTGATGAGCTTAGACTTCCTCCCGATTGTTAAAGTGTTTAGTGTCATTTGTTGTATCCAAACCGGTATTAGTCTTATGGCATCTGGCCTCATATTAAAGAGAAAATAGACCTAGGATTTTAGTTGGGTCTTAGTTAGTCTCAAGTTTTTCTGCTTTTATTTGGTATAACTTTTTGTAAAGTCTGTAACTAAATGCCATTTTTCCCTTTGGAGAGAATTGTCAAAATTATCTAAAGCTTATAAATCAGCAAACTGTTCTTCTCTCTTGTTCCTTTCATCCTATGAAATAATTCTCTCAGCAGTTAGAAAGTATTGGGGTAGATTACTGATGTTGCCTGCAGTGATTTTTAAAAATATAACTATAAATTGTAAAGTTTGGATAGCCCACCTGGTGTATGATATTGATTCTAAGATAGCAAAGGATTAATTCCATTTCAAAACTGCAACTGACCATAACAGGTCCAGACATCATATCAACCCATATGTGTTTAAATGGCAGTCGATAAGGAAAATATTGTCGTTAAAATACTAATCATAAAGGGATCACTGGTCACCCTTGACATTTTAAAAAAAAAGTTATCTGGCTTTACTTAAAATGTCATTCTTCTGCAAGTGAAGAGCTTATTCATTTAGGAGAGTGCCTAATGGAACAAAGTGTTCTAATTCACACTGGCTACAGAATGTTTAATAGAACAGATTATATTCTTATGAAGCAGAATTTGAGTATTTGCTGAATCATATGTAGGCAATCATCAAAAGAAAAAAAATTTCCTAATTTTCAGAAGCATCAAAGTGTGGAGGGAGGTTTCCTGGTCTAAGAGGCAGATTGCTGGAGTTGAGTCTCAATTTCATCAATTATTTGCTCTTAGCTTTTGAGTTAATCACCCACCTTTGTAGGTCTGTTTCTGCAGCAGTAACAAAAAGCTAGCCCTAGTAGTTTTTTGGTTTCTCTAAATGTCCTTGATTTTTCAAAAAGTGATTTAATATCTCATTCACAATCTTCTACTTTGATAAATGAAGCTATAACTCTTGGTCCTGATAATTTCAGAAGCTTTATATTGATGTTCAGTAGATAGAGCATAGAACTTGTGCATGAATATGTATATATATATATATTTGTCCAAAATATTTTTCTAACAAAGTGTACAATTTAGGAGTGGTTTCTATACCCTAACTTGTTTGTGTGGTTTAGATATTTGATATTTCTTTAAACCCATACAGATATGTTTTCTTTCAGGAGCAGATACAGAATTTCATTTCTGTACATAAATGTAAGTAGGTGAACATTTCTACCAGTCATCATTATCTAAGTCTGTATCAAAAGCAAGTGGTATGACCATTCTATAAAGAAAAAATAGCATGGTACAATCACAGTAATCATAGTAATTTTTTTCCTTTGAATCCGTGTTACTGGTGCATCTGAGAAATGCAGGGATATTTACTCTTCAGATGGAAGAAAGCTTAGTCATTCAGAAAAAGGTCCGTGTTTTCTTATGCAAGACTCTTCACTATTCTAGTCTACTGATATTCTTTTTATTTTCTACTATTTCTGCTATTCTTGTTTTGGGAAGGAGTTGTTTATTTTTGTTTTTCTGTAAATTAAGGATCTTCACCACTCTGAGCCAAATAGAAAGAAAAAGAGACAAAGAGGCATGGGAAAAACATCAAAGCACTGAAGTTTCCTCAAAGTGGGATGGAAGGCAATCTTGAACCTAGGTCATTACAAGACAAGACAGCAGCACTTATCCAGGTAAGCTTACGTCCTAGTTGTTCCTCTGTCCTTTACTGATATAAATTTGCCATAATTTGAGAGAATTTCTAGGGTGGTGTACTTGGTTAAGCACTCACATTATAATGTACAAGGACCCAGGTGAAAGCTTCTGCTCTCTACCTGCACAAGGGAATCTTCACCAGAGGTGAAGAGCTGCAGATGTCTCTGTCTCTTCTCCAATCTCTCCCTCCCCTCTCAACTTCTCTCTGTCTTATCTAACAATAAATAAATAAACACTTTTGAAAATAAAAAGGAAAGAATTTCTATGACGAATACATTCTGTAAAGCTATCTTCCCTGACATTTTGTAATACAAAACCTTTCCCTACAATCGCTACTGCTATTGAGTCAAACTGAATTACTCACTACTATTTCCACTTGTTTCTCCAGTTGGGTAGCCTATTTTCCAGGGGTGACGGTATTTTCCTTCTTTTCACTTTGTGCAATGAAACCTTCCCTACCCTTCAAAGTTCGTTTGAAATGCCAACTACTGGATGAAAAAACTCATGATGTTGTTCTTGAAAGTTTAATTTCCCTATTATCTAGAATTCAATGTCCTTTTACCCACACAGTTCATGGAATCTATCATTGTTCTTGGTGTTTACAACTCTGGAGTGTGGGGGAGATAAAAAGTATAGGTTTATTTAGAAAATTACCCCAATAAAGGCAGAGTGTTAGGGCTTGATCTCTCAGAATGAGTAAAAACCTGACTCCAAGCTCCACGAGGGGTAGAAAGTATATTTAGTTAAGGAAACGAAAAGACAAAGAATAACAATCTGATTTATATGAACTTGGCCCCTCTCAAAAAATAAAAATCCAAACAAAACAAAAGCAAGCAAATTGTCTGCAAGACTTATGAGAACTATGGTACTATGGTGGTTATCTTTGTGAGCTGGCAGAGTAGGGACACAGAACTTTGGTGGTGGGTGTGGTGTGGAATTATACATTGTAATCTTACAATCTTGTAACAAACTATTAATAACAAATAAAAAAGGAAAAAGGTTTTGTTGGCATAAAAAAAGACAAAGAATAATGACTTCAGTAAAAAGCTTAATTAAAAGGATAATACACCCTCCAGAAAGAAAAAGAAGGCAAGAAGTGAATCTCTTTCATCTACATCAGCTTCATTTTTTTTTAAATAAAGTTGCATGAGCGTAAGATGTGTGTGTGTGTATGTGTGTGTGTGTGTCTGTGTGTGTGTGTGTGTGTGTGTGTGTGTGTGATCACTCCAGTATTTTCCAAAGAAACCAGTGCATAATGCACAGTAAGTCTTAAGGAAGTGGCAATAATTAAATTTAAATTTATTGTCTCTGTTTTTACCAAGTGACTGATGAAAAAAGGCCCCTTTACAATGATAAATGACTCTCCTTGGTTCTGCTTCTCCATTATCTACAGGAAATTTAGTCCTGTGCAGAATCTCCTTTTCACTTTAATATTCCTGAAAAATCACACAAAAATGCATGTGTGTGTGTGTGTGTGTGTTTAAATATGTTTTATTAGTGATTCAGTAATGGCTTACAAGGTCATAAGACTGCATAAGAATAGTTCCACACTGCGGGTCAGGCGGTAGTGCAGCGGGTTAAGTGCACGTGGCACAAAGCACAAGGACCCAGTAAGGATCCTGGTTAGAGCCGGACCGAGTAAGGATCC
This sequence comes from Erinaceus europaeus, assembly GCF_950295315.1. Taxonomy (NCBI): domain Eukaryota; kingdom Metazoa; phylum Chordata; class Mammalia; order Eulipotyphla; family Erinaceidae; genus Erinaceus; species Erinaceus europaeus. The sequence continues at coordinate 106,617,203 of NC_080170.1, forward strand.
TGGTTAGAGCCCCCGGCTCCCCAACTGCAGGGGAGTTGCTTCACAGGCAGTGAAGCAGGTCTGAGGTGTCTATCTTTCTCTCCCCCTCTCTGTCTTCCCCTCCTCTCTCCATTTCTCTCTGTCCTATCCAACAACAAACAACATCAACAGCAACAGTAATAACCACAACAAAGGCAACAAAAAACAAAAGGGGGAAAAATGGCTTCCAGGAGCAGTGGATTCATGGTGTAGGCACTGAGCCCCAGCAATAACCATGGAGGCAAAAAAAAAAAAAAAAAAAGAATAGTTCCACACTGAGCCCACCACCACAGTTTTGTACCCTCTCTGCTCATATGTCCATGGCATCTCTTCAAGGATAATCACCATAGTTTTCACAAAATAATAATTAAGGAACTTTTTGGGGCCAGAGAGTGCACACTGGATTAAATACACATAATTTGAAGCACAAGAACTCATACAAAGATCTCAGTTCAAGCCTCAGGTTCCCCACCTTCAGTAAGGCTGTTTCACAAGCAGGTTTGCAGGTGCCTATCTTTCTCTCTCCCTCTCTATATTCCCCTTCCTCTCTCAGTTTCTCTCTACCCTATCCAATAAAATGTAAAAAAAAAAAAAAAAAAAGTGGCCACCAGGAGTAGCAGATTTGTAGTTCACGCACTGTGCCGCAGCAATAACTCCGGAGGCAAATAATAATAATAATAAAAGTAGGGAACTTTTCTGAGCCTTTCTTTCTATATGTATATACTTTATTAGTGATTTAGTATTTATTTACAGAATTACAATATAACAGGGGTATAATTCTGCACTGTTCCCACCACCATAGATTTGTATCCCCATGGGTATGTGTAATGTTCTGTCACTTTAATTTGACTCATCTTGCTTTGTGATTTCTTCAGTAAAAGTAGAGTGGTTCCAGCTATAGGTAGCTTCCCCACTTGTGCCCTATAGTCTACTACGATGTTAATATAAATCAACACTTTTCTGAATGTCTTTTCTCTGCATCTTTACACGTACTCTTCACTGCTCAGCTCTCACGTTTTTCTTCTCTGTATGTAAAGTGTTAACCATTCTCCAAATGAGAGATCAAAATGCCCTTAATCTCTTTGCCAGATATGATTCTAACCTTCTTTGTATAATAAAGTTATACATCAGGCTAGCAATCTGGCAGGTACACATTCCACGGCAAAATTTCCAGTTCTTTTGGGGGTCACCCACATGTGTACCTTGAGTTGGTTACCATGCTAAGGAACTGAGGGTTTGACCACTTTGTATAATAAAGTTCTCTTCAAGCAATCTAGAGATAATCTCCTGTCTTTTGCCACTACCCACTCTCCTGCCCTAAGACTGTGATAAGTTCTTAAACCCTCCAAACATGCAATACTCCGTCTTAATATCGGCAGAAACTTTCCTACTTTTGCCTGTTCTTTTCATATGACCTCATAATTACCAAGTACATGGTTGTGGATTGGTAAAATTTGATAAATCTAAAGCGTATCAATTGCAGAACAAAACCAATGGATCTTCAGCATTTATCTTTCAATTGACCAATCTGATTGTTTGAAGTGTGTTGTAATATTAGACGGACCGTTGAGTAGAGTCATTAAGAGCTCCAAAATTGAGGCCCAGTTCTTTCTAGATGTGTGGCTACATCTAAGTCTCAACATCCTAAATTGTAAAATGCAAACAGTAGTTTGAGTCGGCTACAACAGCTGATAAAAATGCAAATGTTGAGCCTCCAGGAATAAAGGAGAGCCTCCTCCTTTTTGATGGGGAACCAGAAGAAGCCGGGCCCCACATCCATGCATAATAACTTGTCCTCCAACAGGCATGCCACTGTCAAACCCTCAGTCTCCTCTTCTTCTCAGCATGGTAACCAACTCAAGGTACACATGTGGGTGACCCCCCAAAAAACCTGGAAATTTCACAGTGGAATTTGTACCTGCCAGATTGCTAGCCTGCTGATCTACAGGAGAACAGTGGTAAAATGCAAACCTCCAAGTATCACAGTCAACTCCCTGGATAGATAGGTTATTTCCAGAACAAAGAAAAACAGCCAAGAACACATTTCAGGAAATGGAGTGTTGGTGGGAGGCAAGGGCATGTAGTTAGACTCTAATCCTCATGTACGTGCTCCATTGTGCTATCAAAGTTAAACCTTACAGAGCATATATTCAAATGACATATTTCAAGATGAAAGCCAACACAGAACATTCAGTACTTAATGAGAGGTCTTAGGAGTGCAGGACCCTATGTAACTTCACTAGTTGCAGGTCCTTCAAGGCACACTAAAAATAGTCATAAATAACTAGAGGAGAGGTAAAGGCTACATTTGCATGCACTAAACAGTGAAAGGACATTGAAGGCCTCAAGATTTAATTTGCTGTTTATACTGAATTACTGCATATTAAACTATGAATCTGCAGCTAGCTTTAATAGGAATAGTAAAATGAAAAATAATAGAATCTGCAGCTAACTTTAATATGGATAGTAAAATAGAAAAAAAAAAGAAAGAAAAGGATCAAAAGAGGAAAGGGAAGAAAAAAGAAAATGAGAAATTCTATTTTCATATTAACTAGAACACAGAGAAAACAAAACTATAATTTTTGTGCACATTCTTTTAAAATTTAATTTATTAAATTAAACTATTATTATTATTATTATTTAAACTTTTAAATGTAGTCTAAGGCAAATGTAACTGACCTTACTGCCATGAAACACCATAGCATAGGCAGCAGGGGTTCAATGTAAAGTCATCACATCTCCTGGGTGGCTGAAAAGTAGCAGTAAAAGGTTGAAAAATGCATTTCCTAGAGGCTAGTAGTAAGATCATTTGGAGAGGCAAGGATTTCAAGCAGAAATGAGATAGAATAACTGAAATCAGACTGTAACTAGAGTAATAGAAAGAGGGAAATGTCAAAAAATTGAGGTAGCTCATGCTTCACAAATTCAGAAAAATCCATAAAAACAGTTACTGATTTTGAGAGGATCAATAGTGGGCAAGAGTTTTCTTCCCTGATTCCCTTAACCACTAAGAAGTTGGATATTCATGGCCTGGAAGAAACCCCTCTAAACCAGTTTAGTTGAGAAAAAATAGAGGAGTTGTATTCTTAACAGAGAAACACACAGTAGACTCTATTTGGAAAATACAATTGTGGGAGTCGGGAGGTAGTGCAGCAGGTTAAGCGCAAGGACCGGCCTTAAGGATCCTGGCTGGAGGCCCTGGCTCGGGTGAAGCAGGTCTGCAGGTGTCTGTCTTTCCCTCCTCTTCTATGTTTTCCCCTCCTCTCTCCATTTCTCTCTGTCCTATCCAACAACAACAATAATAACTACAACAATAAAAAACAACAAGGGCAACAAAAGGGAATAAATAAATTAAATAAATATATATTTAAAAAATACAATTGTATGTGGAGGGGGTGAGGAAGGAAAGGGGTGTGGGAAATGGAGCACTGGTTTAACCCACATAATACTATATTCAAGAACCTGCTTAAGAACCAGGATTCAAGCCCCCATTCCCCACCTGCAGCAGCAGTGATTTTTAGGAGTGGGGGGGGGGGATCTGTAGGTGTCTATGTGCCTCTCTCTTTGTGTTTTCTCCTCCCTTCGATTTCTCTCTGTTGTATCAAATAAAAATAAGGGATGGGGTGGGGAGAGGACCAACCACCAGGAGAGGTGGATTCCTAGTGCCAGCACTAACTCCCAATCTTCCTGGGAAGTTGAACTCACCAGTGTGTCCTGGACTCTCACCTCGCCAGAGCCCTAGCCTACTAGTAAAAAATAGAAACCGGCTGGAAAATGGATCGACTTGACAACATCTATGTCCAGTGGAGAAGCAATTACAGAAGCTAGACCTTCCACCTTCTGCACCCCATAAAGAGTTCTGGTCCATACTCCCTGATGGATAATGAACAAAAAAGTTTCCAGTGGAGGGAGTAGGACACAGAACTCTGGTGGTGGGAACTGTATGGAATTATACTCCTGTTATCTCACAGTCTTGTTAATAAATATTAAATCACTAATAAACATTTAAAAAATAAAGAAAAATGATAACCTATAATTTTATATAGAAATAATTACAGTCAATGGCTATCACAAATGATTAATGAAAGAAAGAAAAAGAGAAAGAAAGAGGAATAATGAAAGATACAATTGGTATTGTATTAAGTGGGTGACAGACATTTGCAGAGAAAATTCAAGAAGGCTACAGCAATCCTATATCCTCTCTTCCCTCTTCTTAAACATTTGCAAAAAAGCTATATCAGCAAAATTCAACTCATTCAGCTATATATCATAAAGATTTGGCATTGCCTTGATAAATGATACTATGAGAAAGAAAGATGAAGAGAAACAAAATTTTCACTGTCAGAAAATAAAGAAAATATACGAGAAAATAAACTGTCCTGTGATATAGAAATTATAGTTTAAAAAAATCTACCAGTGAATTTAAAAGTTTAATTAAGCAATCATGGTTATAAAGAAAGGTCACAAAATGGAAATTCAGTTGAGATCACAAAAGGACGCCAAACGTATGCTGCAAAATTAGAAAAGCATGGGAGAAATGGAAAGTATAGCAAATTGAGAATAGAAACAAGCTAGTGAAATACAGAAATAGAATTAAAATGACTAGTAAAAAATTAGACATAAGTGGAATGAAAATGGAATAAAGACAAAGATAAAGTGAAAATGACAAATGGCAAAGAAGATCAAATACAAACATAATACAGCCTCTGTAGAAAAAAAGAAAAAGGGGGGGGGCAATGAGACGGAATCAATATTTATAGATAAAACTGAAGGAGATTTCTCTGGCATAAAAAGGTTTACATTTACATATTGAAAGGATAGAGTACCAGGGAGCAGTGACTCAGACCAGTCAACACTGAGCTGGTCCTATAGTAGTTATTTCATTGTAAGCAAAGAATCATTTGGGAGTCAAACAAAATATTCAAATCACTAATAAAGTGAAAATTTTCTTTTTTAAAAATTTTAATATTTATTTACTTCCTTTTGTTGCCCTTGTTTATTTTTTATTGTTGTAGTTATTGCTATTGGTGTTGCCGTTGTTGGACAGGACAGAGAGAAATAGAGAGAGGAGGGGAAGATAGAGAGAGGGAAAGAAAGACAGACATCTGCAGACCTGCTTCACCGCCTGAAGCATCCTTAAGCGCTTTGTGCCACGTGTGCTTAACCCGCTGCATACCGCCGGACTCCCAAAGTGAAAATTTCTGTTGGTCTCCAATTACCCAATAACATTATTCAATGCAGAAAATAATGAAGAAGCATCTCCTCTTCCCACCCCTCCTCCTCTCTCTCTCTTTTTTATTTATTTATTTTTCCTGCCCGGAGAGAGAATGAAAGAGAACACAGCACCGAAGCTTCTTGTAACACAGGGGAGGCTGGCCTTGAACCTGAGCTGCACAGATGGCAAAGCAGCATACTACCCAAGTAAAGTATTTCACCAGAATGAAATATCTTTTATTTAAAAGAAC